>NW_027361802.1:6442500-6700000 GCF_039654945.1 Dendrobates tinctorius
TGCACTCGCTCAGAGCGGTAAGCAATAGTTTGTTGCATCCTGTAACGGTTAACAAGGTGCTGCTTTTCTTAAGGGACTAAGGGACTATCCCTGACACCGCTGTAGCGGTTCCGTACGCGACTGAGCCTTGTGGGGCACTGTTCCTGCATTTCGGGGTCAATGTTCTGTCACGTCAGTAGCCTTCTCCTAACCGTAGCCTGTGAGGTATAAAAGGTCACAGCCTCTATGCCTGCAAGGGCGAACTCTGTGAAGTAACAGAGTTTGTTCCTGCACACACCGGGTCAGTGGTTAACCCGCCTGTGTTCGGCTATCTCTTATCATATTCCGTCTGTTATTGTCTAGCAGCAGTTATCATCTCTCCACGGTGGACCTCAATCTGCGAACGCACCTTGTTGCTACGTATTTATAATTAGTTGTGCTCCACCAGTCAGTAACACATTGCAGGAGGCATCTTAGCATGCACCATGGACAGGAGATTGGCTTGCACGCACAACAGTGGAGGAAGCAGTGGTATTACCCACAGACACTGTTCCTGGACCCTGGGATTCATCCCACAAAGTTGGGTGCTTTGCTGCCATGTGCCTGATTATGCTAGTGGTGGTCAGGCTGGTAGTTTTGTTACCCCTACTGATGCTGGCCTGGCAGGTGGTGCAAATGACCTTTTTGGGGTTATTGGCAGAGCCATTAAAAACAACTAGACTCGGGAAGACCTAACAGGTGATTCCAGAGCAGACTGTGCATGGCGGCGCCAGATCTGATATAGACTTGATGATGCTGTGCGGCCAGCCAAACACTGTAATGCCACAACCAATATGGCTGTGGCATTACAGTGTATGACAGAAAATCCCTGCATGTTCATTGGCTCTCAAAGAGTGCCAAACATGCAGGGCGGGGACCCGAGCTCCCGCCGATGTTACGTAGTGACTGGCCCAGTGTGACACGACCCACCAATCGGTTGGCCACTAAACGGCAAAACCAAAACCACACCGGGAAAACTTTAACAATGGTGGGCCTTGCGATAGGAACGGAGAAATGGACACATCCTGCAATCACCTGAGGATGTGCCCTGCTCTTACTACCATCCCTATATGAGTTTTTCAACCCATCGCCGAGCAGGATACCTAAACCTTCACTTGCCCTGCTCCTATCCCTAAGTAGGGAATTGGCAAGTGAAGACAACACAAGGTAAGGTAAGACAAACACCACAGGGAATAGGAAACACAAAAACTACACTTAGCTTTTTCTGCTGCAATGCTCCGCACATCAGCGTAAGGCACCAGATCACAGCATTCAGCTGCAGCACCACTGCACCAAAAAGCTCCTGTCTTCAGCATGGTTGGTATCCAAAAGGACCTGTATCACCAAAACCAGCAAACTCAGCAGCAATGTAATTACACCAGCTGCCACCGGGGTAAAAAACTGACATTGCCCCCGATGGCCTGAAAGAAAAAAGTTTTAATATGAAACGCCAAATCTGCCACTGATCCAAAATGAATCGTGACTAGTTTTGAGCGATATTTTCGATATTGGGAAATATCAGATCGGATTGGATCGGACCGATATCCAAAAAGTATCGGGTGTCGCCGATTCCGATACCGGAAACCCATGCAACTTAATGGGACAGAAATAGCGGAATTAAAAAAACCCCTCTCTTTACTTGCACATCCAGTTCGGGAGGGAGAAAGAGTGTGGGCGGTGCGTGGGTGGACACTGTGCGTGTCTGTGTGTGCGGGCGGGGTCTGTACGGGCCTCTCGGGGGTCTGTGCAGGCCTGCCGGGGGTCTGTACGGGCCTGCCGGGGGTCTGTGCGGGCCTGCCGGGGGTCTGTGCGGGCTGCCGGGGGTCTGTGCGGGCCTGCCGGGGGTCTGTGTGGGCTGCCGGGGGTCTGTACGGGCCTATCGGAGGTCTGTGCTGGCCTGCCGGGGGTCTGTACGGGCTGCCGGGGGTCTGTGCGGGCTGCCGGGGGTCTGTGTGGGCCTGCCGGGGGTCTGTGTGTGCAGGCATCGTCCGATGGGACTACAAGTCCCATTGGGCTATGCCTGCTACAATGACAGTGATTGACACATTAGCCAATGATGGGACAGTAGTAGTCCCATCATCCGGCTAATGTGTTGAATGAAAAAAAAAACATACATACTACTTACTACATACATACTACATATATACTACATTCATACAACATACATACATACTACATACATACTACATATATACTACATTCATACAACATACATACATACTACATACATACTTCATATATACTACATTCATACAACATACATACATACATAGTACATACTACATATATACTACATTCATACAGCATACATACAAACTACATACTACATACATACTTCATATATACTACATTCATACAACATACATACATAGTACATACTACATATATACTACATTCATACAACATACATACATACTACATACATACTTCATATATACTACATTCATACAACATACATACATACTACATATATACTACATTCATACAACATACATACAAACTACATACTACATACATACTTCATATATACTACATTCATACAACATACATACATAGTGCATACTACATATATACTACATTCATACAACATACATACATACTACATACATACTTCATATATACTACATTCATACAACATACATACATACTACATATATACTACATTCAAACAACATACATACTTACATATTACATACATACTACATATATACTACATTCATACAACATACATACATACATAATACATACATACTTCATATATACTACATTCATACAACATACATACATACTACATACTCATTACATACTTCATATATACTGCATTCATACAACATACATACATAGTACATACTACATATATACTACATTCATACAACATACATACATACTACATACTACATACATACTTCATATATACTACATTCATACAACATACATACATAGTACATACTACATATATACTACATTCATACAACATACCTACATACTACATACTACAGACATACTTCATATATACTACATTCATACAACATACATACATACTACATACTTACTACATATATACTACATTCATGCAACATACATACATACATACTACATACTTACTACATATATACTACATTCATGCAACATACATACATACATAGTGCATACTACATATATACTACATTCATACAACATACATACATACTACATACTACATACATACTTCATATATACTAGATTCATACAGCATACATACATACTACATACAAACTACATATATACTACATTCATACAACATACATACATACTACATACATACTACATATATACTACATTCATACAACATATATACATACTACATACTACATACATATATACTAAATTCATACAACATACATACATACATAGTACATACTACATGCATACAACATACATAAAACATGCTACAGACATACAACATACATTCTACATACATACTACTTACAATACATTCATACAATACATACATATAGACATACAGTACATATAACATAGAGTACATACTCACCATCACTTGTCACTTTGATCCCCGAAGCCAGTGTCATCTGTAAAAAATATTAAAATAACAAACAACCGATATACTCCCTGATCCACAGAAATCCACGAGTGTCCCACGACGATCTCTCGTGGAGAACAGCAGCATAAGCTGATGCCACCACTCTCTAGAGGCCCCAGGAATACAATGACGGGAGGTAGGTATCCGCACTGTATTCCTCCGCCACTGTAAAAAAAATAGTCCCTAGTCTCACTTTTGGCATTGCTGTGTGAGAAAGTTCCCATGCAGCTTTTGCCATAAAGTGAGACCAGTGAACTATAGTAACCTCTCAGTGATGCTCTGCAGGAGATCGTCGTGGGACACTCGTGGATTTCTGCGGATCAGGGAGTATATCGGTTGTTTGTTATTTTAATATTTTTTACAGTGAGATGACACTGGCTTCGGGGATCAAAGTGACAAGTGATGGTGAGTATGTACTCTATGTTATATGTACTGTATGTCTATATGTATGCATTGTATGAATGTATGAATGTTTTGTATGTAGTATGTATGTAGTATGTAGTATATATGTATGTATGTTGTATGAATGTAGTATATATGTAGTATGTATGTATTATGTATTATGTATGTATGTATGTTGTATGAATGTAGTATATATGTAGTATGTATGTAATATGTATGTATGCATGTTGTATGAATGTAGTATATATGTAGTATGTATGTAGTATGTATGTATGTTGTATGAATGTAGTATATATGAAGTATGTATGTAGTATGTATATATGTTGTGTGAATGTTGTATATATGTAGTATGTATGGTTTTTTTTGTTTTGTTTTTTTTACATTCAACACATTAGCCGGATGATGAGACTACTACTGTCCCATCATTGGCTAATGTGTCAATCACTGTCATTGTAGCAGGCATAGCCCGATGGGACTTGTAGTCCCATCGGACGATGCCTGCACACACACACAAGCCCCGGCAGGCACGCACAGACTCCCGGCAGCCCGCACAGACCCCCCGACAGGTCCGCACAGACCCCCAGCAGCCTGCACAGGCCCCCGGCAGGCCCGTACAGACCCCCGGCAGCCCGCACTGACCCCCGGCAGGCCCGTACAGACCCCTGGCAGCCTGCAAAGACCCCCGGCAGGCCTGCACAGACCCCCGGCAGGCCTGCACAGACCCCCGGCAGGCCCGCACAGACCGCGCATCATGATGCGCACAGACAGAGCATCATGATGACATCATTTCAGCAGCCAATCACAGCCACAGCACTGGCTCATTGCATTATGGGAACTTCCGATTCCAGTATTCCCGATATTTGCAGTATCGGAATGCTCAACACTAATCGTGACAGCCGAGCAACCTTGGATATACTCGGCGAACTCTGACAACATTATTCCCAGATACCATATGTGAGTAAGAAAGGCATGCAGTCATCTTCTCCGTGCTGTTCCCAGTTTGTTTTCGCTCATTTCCATCAAATTCAATCTTTCACTCATGCACTCCCAGACCTGTTTGTTGAGTCAAGCAGAAAAATAATCAGCTTTCCCGCTGACTAGCATTGGATTCGTTATTTGGTACGAATACACGGATGTTAGAAATTATTTGTGCCGATTTTCCCGAATCCGAATATTTCACTAATCACTCATCACTACTGGTGACATCAATTCCATGGATTAGTAATGGAGAGACATCATTAAGACACCTCACCATTACTAATCCTATAGTTGCATGGAAAATAAACACAGCAAGTATTAAGTCTTTCATCTATATGTATAAAAATGAGTGTATCAGCCATGCCCACTTCACATAGCCCCACCTAACCACTAAGCATCTTTCATTTCACCAGAGCTGTTTAAAAGAAGCTGAGCTGTGACTGATTGCTATGAGCAACAGTTTTCCCACTCCACAACACCTCAGCAGACACTGACCAGGTGGGAGAAATTTAGCATCCCTGGGAACCTAAGTTCCCAGCCGTTGTCTGCCCCCCAGAAAAGAGCAGAGAGCACATGACAGAAATGAATCACACCCTCCTGTGCCCGTATACCCATATACCCGTCACACATCCTCCATCCCATAGTTCACTACCATATACCCATCACACATCCTTCATTCCATAGTCCCATAGGCACATGTTTTTGACCACAACAGGTGCACTGCCTGTGTTGCCCAGAGCAACTAATCACTAAGCATCTTTCATTTCACCAGAGCTGTTTAAAAGATGAAAGCTGAACTGTAATGGGTTGCTATGAGCAACAGTCCCATAGCAACCAATCACTAAGCATCTTTCACACAGGATAGGTTTAGATACACAGCTCAACAGACAGTAACACACAGGAGAGGATTAGCTACATGGCTCAGCAGACAGTATCACACAGGATAGGATTAGATACATGGCTCAGCAGACTGTATCACACAGGATTGGATTAGATACACGGTTCAGCAGACAGTATCACACAGGATAGAATTAGATACATGGCTCAGCAGACAGTATCACACAGGATAGGATTAGATACACAGCTCAGTAGACAGTATTACACAGGATTGGATTAGATACACAGCTCAGCAGACTGTATCACACAGGATAGGATTAGATACTTGGCTCAGCAGACAATATCACACAGGTTAGGATTAGATACACAGCTCAGCAGACAGTATCACACAGGATAAGATTAGATACACAGCTCAGCAGACGGTATCACACAGGATAAGATTAGATACACGGCTCAGCAACAGGATGTGCCAAACGAGAGGACATTTTCATTCCAAGAATTCCACTCATGCCTTCTGATTTCCCTTTCTTATTTTAAACACCTCCAGTTTTCACTTTGACTGGCATTTGCAATGTCCATTAACAAAGCTCAGGGACAGTCCTTGAAAGTAGTAGGGATCGATTTGCAATCTCCAAGCTTTTCTCATGGTCCACTTTACATGGCCTGTTCAAGAGTTGGAACTGCCAAAAATCTGTTTATCAAAAGGCCCCTGAATGAGTTGGAAATAAAATACTATCAATACTTAGGTAATTGTTTAGTTAATTTGTGTTGCAAATCTGTAGTGTTGAATATATGATGTGAAAAGTTTTTATGTGCAATATAATCATTATAATTTGTTATAACTAACCACAGTTAGTTACTATGCCTGAGCAACGCCAGGCTCTTCAGCTAGTTTGAAATGAAAACAAAACATACTTTTCCATTTTTTATTTAAAAATAGCAAACACAGTTGTATTCTCCTAATACCCATTCCATTTAAGCCAACATCTCCTGTAATAAAGCAAAAATAAAAAAAAAACAACAATATCCCTCACTTGTCAGACATTCTGTCCCATGCCGTAATCCATGTCTGGGGATAAATAATTTTCAACCTGGGTGGTGCCAAGATGCGACCGTCCAGGCTGAGAATCACTGATGAATTAGCTGCTGCGAGAGCAGCATCTGTGACCAGTGGTGACATCATCGAGGTTAGCGCATGTCACTGAGTTCCCAGCCATGCTGAACTGTGGTGACCTCAGCACCATGAGAAAAAGACACTGAGTTTACTGCAGTTGAGCTCAGTTTATTCACTGCAGATCAAACATATGCAGTGGACTCACTGAGCTGAACTGTGGTGAACTCAGTGTATTTTTCTCACAGTGCTGAGGTCAGCGCACGTCAGTCCAACTGGGAACGCCACCGCAGTGAGCTGTGGTAACCTCGATAATGTCATTGCTGTGCTCGCAGCTGCTAATTCATCAGTGGTTTACAGGCTGGACAATCACATCTTGGCATCGTCCAGGTTGAAAACTATTAATCCCGATACATGGACTACAGCATGGGGCAGAACATTGGACAGATGAGGGATATGGTTGTTTTTTTTTTCGTTTTATTACAGGAAACGAGGGGTCCAATAGAATGGGAAATAGGTGAGTATAACTGTGTTTGCTTTTTTAAATAAAAATGAAAAAGCATGTTTTGTTTTTATTTCAAGTAAAAGACTTTCAACTTACTGTGTGTTTATTTACCATGCAATTATAGGATTAGTAACCAGACAATACAAAGGTGGCATCAACCCCACAAATATCACCCCGCTTTCCATCACCACAGGGCAAGTGGAAGAGCAGAGCAAAGTGCCAGAAGTAATGCATCTAGTAGATGCGCCTTTTCTGGGCTGCTGCGGGCTGCTATTTTTAGGCTGGGGGGTCAATATCTATGGCTCCTTACCAGCCTGAGAATACCAACTCACAGCTGTCTGCTTTAGCAAGGCTGGGGACCACTCTATTCTTGTTAACCAGCCTTGCTGAAGATGACAGCTGAGGGTTGCAACCCGCAGTTTTCATTTTTGCCTGCCTGGTTATTAAAAATACAGGGGAACCCTCGCCAGTTTATTTATATTTTTATTTGTAGCTCAGGCGGTGGATGATGAATACTCCCATCAGCCGCCACCTGCTCTCACTGTTATTAGAGGCATCAGGTGTAGGCTGATGGGAGTAATAGTTCCATCAGTTACCACCTGCTTTAGCTGTTATCAGTTGAATGTAACTCTCAACAATCTCCCCTGCTAGTACTGATCGCCAGCATAGCAGGAGCAAAAGATGAGAGCCATCTTCAGCAACCAGCACTGGGGAACAGCATGTTAGGCGTCAGGTTCCTGCCTCTGCATAGGAGGAATCCTGAGCCTTGCCTTCTGCTGTCTCCCATTCAGTCCTGACCGCACAGGAGGCTGCTCAGCAAAGACTTCGATCCCGGCGCCTTGCCCCAGCTAGTGCTGTCGGTTTGGTTGCTGCTGCCATCCCGGGGTCAGCTATAGCAACCTGCACTAGCCAGCAGCAAGCAGCTCCTGGGACTAAGTCCTTCTTTTGGGCTACTGAGCATGCCCATGGGTCGACCTCTCATTGGAGGTCAGGGGGTCTAACGCTCAGGTCCTGTTGCTTCCCCAATTGGCCCACAGGGAAGGTCCCAGAAGGACGCTGCTATAAAAGGTTCGCATGGCTACTCGGCCATGCGCTAGTATAGACAGTAATTTGTAGCTGCGTGTGTGAAGATGGATGCGTGCGTTCAGGTGACTCACTCATTAACACTCCCTCCCTCTGGTTGTGTATGTGCTTAGGGTATTGGAGTTAAAGTCAGCTCCTACTAGTGGTTTTGCTAATGTGCCACAGTGCACCCAGTCCCCAGTACCACACTTAGCGCCTGATTGCGCCATCCAGCACAAGGCACTACTGTACTGCGTCTACTGCAGCGACCGTCAGAGCAGCGCCATGCGCAAATACAGCGCTTTCCAGTTCTATGCATAGGCTGGTTAGTGACATCCGACAGTGTGGCGCTGTAAGTACGTTGGCTGCTTTATCTTTAGTTTAGTGTATTCTGGCTCCGCAGTTGCGGCGCCAAACGCTAGTGGGTCTAGAGGGACCTTAACCCTGTGTCATTGGGGCAGGGTCCTGTTACCAAAACACTAGCATTCATTCTGCAGTATTGTGGCCCTGTGAAGAAACAGGGTCTACCTTATATTGACTAGGTGAAGTTAACCCGTGTGTACTTGTTATATCTCCGCCATTACCGAGCAGCAGTTAACATCTCTGCACGGTGGACCCTGTGCTGCGAATGCACCATAGTACCATCTTTTATCATTTGGTGCGTTCCACCAGCCCCAAACATAGCGTTAACCGTACTGCTCCTTTACAGGCGCTGGTATGTGTGGTACTGATGCGGCACACGGGCGGCACATGGTTGCCACACCTATTCTACAAGTATTATACACATAAATCACTTATGAAATTGCCTCCATAATCAAAAAATAAATACCATAACTATTGATATAAATCACAATATCCTACTGAAAAATTAAATCAGAATAAAGGACCAATTGGTATAAATAGCAAAATTTTTTTATTCATAAAGAATTAAAACAGTACAAATAGAGAGATGCACATATCAATAAAGGGACGTTATAGGCCCATTTTATTCCATACACCAAACACTGAATAAATACACCATTATGAAAATAGTAATAAATAATGGATGAACAATAGCTGCAGAATCCCTTATTCTATAAAAACATACACAATAATGTGAACATCCACAAAAGTGTGAAAGCTGTGGAATTTGTAATGTATCTATAAATTAGTGCAATAAGGATTCTGATTAAAATGGAAGCTCTCAGACCTATGTAGCCACTGCAAATTGCCGAAAACCGCAAGGGGTCTAAATTACGGCGATGCCCATGGATTTAATCTGAGCCAAAGTGCTAGCCATCCCCATGGCAGTATCACCCTTTGTTGGCGGCATGAAATCCGCTCTCACAATGAAACCCATGCAACGGCATAATGGCAGTGGTCATATAACACAGAAACAATTTATATAATAGAGCAAAGCAGCCATTGGGAGGCCTCCCGTTGAAGCAAAGGCGAAACGCGCGTCGGGGCAGAGGGACGCCTGAGGAGACTCCATATCCATCATTGGTAATGGCTGCTTTGCTCTATTATATAAATTGTTTCTGTGTTATATGACCACTGCCATTATGCCGTTGCATGGGTTTCATTGTGAGAGCGGATTTCATGCCGCCAACAAAGGGTGATACTGCCATGGGGATGGCTAGCACTTTGGCTCAGATTAAATCCATGGGCATCGCCGTAATTTAGACCCCTTGCGGTTTTCGGCAATTTGCAGTGGCTACATAGGTCTGAGAGCTTCCATTTTAATCAGAATCCTTATTGCACTAATTTATAGATACATTACAAATTCCACAGCTTTCACACTTTTGTGGATGTTCACATTATTGTGTATGTTTTTATAGAATAAGGGATTCTGCAGCTATTGTTCATCCATTATTTATTACTATTTTCATAATGGTGTATTTATTCAGTGTTTGGTGTATGGAATAAAATGGGCCTATAACGTCCCTTTATTGATATGTGCATCTCTCTATTTGTACTGTTTTAATTCTTTATGAATAAAAAAATTTTGCTATTTATACCAATTGGTCCTTTATTCTGATTTAATTTTTCAGTAGGATATTGTGATTTATAAGTATTATACACGCGGACACTGATGTCTCCAGTACTGGATTCTCCATGTAAAACCTGCCTTATGCTGTATCTATATCTGTAATAGCAGATCCAACTATAAAGTAAATAAGTAACAGAAAAAAAATAGGCAAAAACATAACAAGGTCTTGGGGAAAATATAAGAAAGTTCAAAGCAAAAATAAATAATCCTCATTAAACCTGACAGGTAGAGTTGAGCGACTTTTGCTTTTTTAGGGTCGCGTTTCGTTTCGTGAAACCCGACTTTTCCAAAAGTCGGGTCGAGCAAGATCGTCCGATTATAGGGAAAAGTCGGGGTCGTCCCGAAACACGAAACCCAATGTAAGTCAATGGGGAATAAAAGTCGGCAGTGAGAGGAGGACAGGAAACACACCTACAGTGCCCATTTGAATGCCAAAAGCATCAATTCTTCTTACTTAAGCTTGTCAACCTTAATTAACTTCATAATACAAGTTACGCACTGAAAAATGGGGGTTATTTGGCTAAATTTGTGGGGGGGAGGGCTGGCTGCAGGTTTTCATGTGCCCTGGGCGAAAGAGCGCCCCTTTAACACATACCACAACTCATCATGCTCCGATACGGCAGAGAAATAGCGGTATAGTACAATGAAAAATACCTCACTTTTTACATCTCTTGACGAGGCCCATCTATTTCTCCATACAAAATCATTGGTCCCATATAATGTTTGAAACAGTATATGATGAGCTCCACATAATGCTACAGTATATGTTGGTCCCCATGGATGAAGCTCCACTGTCTTATGGGCCCAAATAATGCTCCAAACATAATGGGCCCCATTTCTAATGCTCTAGTGTATAATGGGCCCTGTAAATGCTGCTCCAGTGTCTGATGTCCACCTTTGGAATGTTCCAGTGTATGGTGGGCCCCATCTATCATTCTCCAGAGTATAGTGCTCCCCAAAAATTGCTATCCCAACATAGAAAACAATCAAATAAGTCTCCTCGCTAGGGAATCCCTGTACTTGTCTGGACAGGTGCTGTAGCTTGCTTAACAGCTCGCCAGCCGTTCTCACGCCCAGTATGGATTGCACGTGATTGCACAAAGGTTAGAAAGGGTACCGTATCCCTGGATAACATGTATGGATAGCGTACACATTCAAAATATATGTCTATACAGCATGAGGCAGGCTCAGACGGTGTTAGGCCCAGTATGGATTGCACGTCATTGCACAAAGGTTAGAAGGGGTACCGTATCCCCGGATAACATGTATGGATAGCGTACACATTCAAAATATATGTCTATACAGCATGAGGCAGGCTCAGATGGTGTTAGGCCCAGTATGGATTGCACGTCATTGCACAAAGGTTAGAAAGGGTATCGTATCCCCGGATAACATGTATGGATAGCGTACACATTCAAAATATATGTCTATACAGCATGAGGCAGGCTCAGACGGTGTTAGGCCCAGTATGGATTGCACGTCATTGCACAAAGGTTGGAAAGGGTACCGTATCCCTGGATAACATGTATGGATAGCGTACACATTCAAAATATATGTCTATACAGCATGAGGCAGGCTCAGACGGTGTTAAGCCCAGTATGGATTGCACGTCATTGCACAAAGGTTAGAAGGGGTACCGTATCCCCGGATAACATGTATGGATAGCGTACACATTCAAAATATATGTCTATACAGCATGAGGCAGGCTCAGATGGTGTTAGGCCCAGTATGGATTGCACGTCATTGCACAAAGGTTAGAAGGGGTACCGTATCCCCGGATAACATGTATGGATAGCGTACACATTCAAAATATATGTCTATACAGCATGAGGCAGGCTCAGACGGTGTTAGGCCCAGTATGGATTGCACGTCATTGCACAAAGGTTAGAAAGGGTACCGTATCCCTGGATAACATGTATGGATAGCGTACACATTCAAAATATATGTCTATACAGCATGAGGCAGGCTCAGACGGTGTTAGGCCCAGTATGGATTGCACATCATTGCACAAAGGTTAGAAAGGGTACCGTATCCCCGGATAACATGTATGGATAGCGTACACATTCAAAATATATGTCTATACAGCATGAGGCAGGCTCAGACGGTGTTAGGCCCAGTATGGATTGCACGTCATTGCACAAAGGTTAGAAGGGGTACCGTATCCCCGGATAACATGTATGGATAGCGTACACATTCAAAATATATGTCTATACAGCATGAGGCAGGCTCAGACAGTGTTAGGCCCAGTATGGATTGCACGTCATTGCACAAAGGTTAGAAAGGGTACCGTATCCCTGGATAACATGTATGGATAGCGTACACATTCAAAATATATGTCTATACAGCATGAGGCAGGCTCAGACGGTGTTAGGCCCAGTATGGATTGCACGTCATTGCACAAAGGTTAAAAGGGGTACCGTATCCCCGGATAACATGTATGGATAGCGTACACATTCAAAATATATGTCTATACAGCATGAGGCAGGCTCAGACGGTGTTAGGCCCAGTATGGATTGCACGTCATTGCACAAAGGTTAGAAGGGGTACCGTATAACCGGATAACATGTATGGATAGCGTACACATTCAAAATATATGTCTATACAGCATGAGGCAGGCTCAGACGGTGTTAGGCCCAGTATGGATTGCACGTCATTGCACAAAGGTTAGAAGGGGTACCGTATCCCCGGATAACATGTATGGATAGCGTACACATTCAAAATATATGTCTATACAGCATGAGGCAGGCTCAGACGGTGTTAGGCCCAGTATGGATTGCACGTCATTGCACAAAGGTTAGAAAGGGTACAGTATCCCTGGATAACATGTATGGATAGCGTACACATTCAAAATATATGTCTATACAGCATGAGGCAGGCTCAGATGGTGTTAGGCCCAGTATGGATTGCACGTCATTGCACAAAGGTTAGAAAGGGTACCGAATCCCCGGATAACATGTATGGATAGCGTACACATTCAAAATATATGTCTATACAGCATGAGGCAGGCTCAGACGGTGTTAGGCCCAGTATGGATTGCACGTCATTGCACAAAGGTTAGAAGGGGTACCGTATCCCCGGATAACATGTATGGATAGCGTACACATTCAAAATATATGTGTATACAGCATGAGGCAGGCTCAGATGGTGTTAGGCCCAGTATGGATTGCACGTCATTGCACAAAGGTTAGAAAGGGTACCGTATCCCCGGATAACATGTATGGATAGCGTACACATTCAAAATATATGTCTATACAGCATGAGGCAGGCTCAGACGGTGTTAGGCCCAGTATGGATTGCACGTCATTGCACAAAGGTTAGAAAGGGTACCGTATCCCTGGATAACATGTATGGATAGCGTACACATTCAAAATATATGTCTATACAGCATGAGGCAGGCTCAGACGGTGTTAGGCCCAGTATGGATTGCACGTCATTGCACAAAGGTTAGAAGGGGTACCGTATCCCCGGATAACATGTATGGATAGCGTACACATTCAAAATATATGTCTATACAGCATGAGGCAGGCTCAGACGGTGTTAGGCCCAGTATGGATTGCACGTCATTGCACAAAGGTTAGAAAGGGTACCGTATCCCTGGATAACATGTATGGATAGCGTACACATTCAAAATATATGTCTATACAGCATGAGGCAGGCTCAGACGGTGTTAGGCCCAGTATGGATTGCACGTCATTGCACAAAGGTTAGAAGGGGTACCGCATCCCCGGATAACATGTATGGATAGCGTACACATTCAAAATATATGTCTATACAGCATGAGGCAGGCTCAGACGGTGTTAGGCCCAGTATGGATTGCACGTCATTGCACAAAGGTTAACAAGGGTACCGTATCCCTGGATAACATGTATGGATAGCGTACACATTCAAAATATATGTCTATACAGCATGAGGCAGGCTCAGACGGTGTTAGGCCCAGTATGGATTGCACGTCATTGCACAAAGGTTAGAAAGGGTACCGTATCCCTGGATAACATGTATGGATAGCGTACACATTCAAAATATATGTCTATACAGCATGAGGCAGGCTCAGACGGTGTTAGGCCCAGTATGGATTGCACGTCATTGCACAAAGGTTAGAAAGGGTACCGTATCCCCAACATGTATGGATAGCGTACACATTCAAAATATATGTCTATACAGCATGAGGCAGGCTCAGACGGTGTTAGGCCCAGTATGGATTGCACGTCATTGCACAAAGGTTAGAAGGGGTACCGTATCCCCGGATAACATGTATGGATAGCGTACACATTCAAAATATATGTCTATACAGCATGAGGCAGGCTCAGACGGTGTTAGGCCCAGTATGGATTGCACGTCATTGCACAAAGGTTAGAAAGGGTACCGTATCCCCGGATAACATGTATGGATAGCGTACACATTCAAAATATATGTCTATACAGCATGAGGCAGGCTCAGACGGTGTTAGGCCCAGTATGGATTGCACGTCATTGCACAAAGGTTAGAAAGGGTACCGTATCCCCGGATAACATGTATGGATAGCGTACACATTCAAAATATATGTCTATACAGCATGAGGCAGGCTCAGACGGTGTTAGGCCCAGTATGGATTGCACGTCATTGCACAAAGGTTAGAAGGGGTACCGTATCCCCGGATAACATGTATGGATAGCGTACACATTCAAAATATATGTCTATACAGCATGAGGCAGGCTCAGACGGTGTTAGGCCCAGTATGGATTGCACGTCATTGCACAAAGGTTAGAAAGGGTACCGTATCCCAGGATAACATGTATGGATAGCGTACACATTCAAAATATATGTCTATACAGCATGAGGCAGGCTCAGACGGTGTTATGCCCAGTATGGATTGCACGTCATTGCACAAAGGTTAGAAGGGGTACCGTATCCCCGGATAACATGTATGGATAGCGTACACATTCAAAATATATGTCTATACATCAGGAGGCAGGCTCTGACGGTGTCAGGCACAGTATGGATTTGACGGCCCAGATTACACAGCGGAGGAGCAGGGAGAGGTAAAGATTGCAAATGCTGGGGCCCTGGCCAAGCAAGGGGGGCACACTCGTGGGCGTCGGTACTGGCACTGGGCCCCTCATAGTACAGCGGTGTGTCTGACGGCGGGTGTGCACCACCACCGTCAGAGACACTTGATTGCACTATGAGGGACCCTGTGCCAGTGCCCGCGCCCAAGAGTTGGCCTACCCACCTGTCCAGGGCAACGGCACTCGCACGGTGTCGTGCGCTAGGTGGTGACCCCGGCCATGGGGGGGGAGGCAGCACAGTTAGGGAGTTTAAGAAAGTGGCATATGTTGATGTTGGACATTCAACTGATGCAAAAGGCGAAATAGGTGAAGTACCAGGAAGAGGTGGACCAAAGCAAGCCATTTTTCTGTCACCCTATGTGTCATCAGGGGAAGGTGGGACAAAATCCTTGGAAACCCATGCGTGGTTCATTTTAATGAAGGTTAGATCATCCACATTTTGGGTAGACAGACGGGTCCTTTTTTCTGTCAGGATTGATCCAGCTGCACTGAAGACTCTTTCCGATAGCACACTTGCAGCTGGGCAAGCGAGCTCCTGTAAGGTATATTGGGCCAATTCAGGCCAGGTGTCCAGTTTAGCGGCCCAATAGTCAAAGGGGAATGACCTGTGTGGGAGAACATCGATATGGGAGGAAAAGTAGTTTGTAACCATAGTTGACAACTGCTGTCTCCTGTCACTTTCCATCGATGCAGTATTACCAGTTGTGTGAGCGGTATTTGAAAAATCAGTCCACAACATTGTCATGAAACCCCTGTCTCCAACGCCACTTCTGCTGTGTGCACCACGAACACCTCTGCCAAGCTGCCCCCGGCCCGTACGGCTCGTGTGAGAACCATCACCGCTGCTGTGTGCTGGGAATGCCTCAAGCAACCGATTTACCAGAGTTGCTTGTTTATTAGCCAATATTAGGTCAAGGTTCTCCTGTGGCATGATGTTTTGTAATTTGCCTTTATAGCGTGGATCCAGGATGCTGGCCAACCAGTAGTCGTCATCGTTCATCATTTTGGCAATGCGGGGGTCCCTTTTTAGGATCCGCAAGGCATAATCTGACATGTGGGCCAATGTTCCCGGTGTCAATGATGAACTGCGAGTGCTGGGTGGAGGAGCACTTTCTGGCAAATCCACATCCCTCCAGTCACGCACAAACCCTGTACCAGACCTTGCCACGCCAACATTTTCACTTGCCCCACGAGATGCATCCTCCTCCCCTAAGTAATCATCCCCATCATCATCCTCCTCCTCCTCCTCTTCTTCCTCCACCTCGTCCAGGAGAGGTCCCTGAGCAGACAATGGCTGAATGTCATCAAGGATTCCCTCCTCCTCTTCCTCCTCATCAACATTGGCTGCAGACGCCTGCTCCTTAAGGTGCGTCAAAGTTTGCATGAGCAGACGCATAAGTGGGATGCTCATGCTTAGGATGGCGTCGTCTGCGCTTACCAGCCGTGTGCATTCCTCAAAACACTGAAGGACTTTACAAAGGTCTTTCAGCTTCGACCACTGCACGCCTGTCAACTCCATGTCTGCTCTCAAAGTGTCTGGCCGTGTATCCTCCCACAAATGCATTATGGCCTGCCTCTGCTCGCACAGCCGCTCCACCATGTGCAGGGTGGAGTTCCACCTTGTTGCAATGTCGATAATGAGGCAGTGGTTGGGAAGGTGGAGCAATCGCTGCAGCTTCTGCATACGAACGGAGTGTACAGGCGACCGGCGGATGTGCGCGCACAGTCTTCGCACCTTCTGGAGCAGGGCTGTTAACTCCAGATAATTTTTGAGGAAGCACTGCACCACCAGGTTCAAAGTGTGAGCAAAGCAAGGTATGTGGCTGAGTTTTGAAAGGGCTATGGCTGCCACAAAATTACGGCCGTTATCACTAACTACCTTGCCTGCCTCAAGATGTACACTGCCCAGCCATGACTCAGTTTGTCGCTTCAAGTACTCGGCCAGCACCTCGGCGGTGTGTCTGTCGCCCAAACACATCATCTGCAACACAGCCTGCTGACGCTTTCCACTAGCTGCTCGATAGGGGGACACATCGTGTGCAACAGTGGCAGCTGCAGATGGAGTGCTCGTACGACTGCGCTCTGTGGACGAGCTGTCGCTTCTGGAGGAGGAGGAGGAGGGTCGAACGCCTACAGCCAACTGTTTCCTAGACCGTGGGCTAGGCAGCACTGTCCCACCACCGCTGTCCCCTGTGGACCCTGCATCCACCACATTAACCCAGTGCGCAGTGATGGACACGTAACGGCCCTGGCCATGCCGACTGGACCATGCATCAGTTGTGAGGTGCACCTTTCCGCTCACTGACTGCTTGAGTGCATGGACAATGCGGTCTTTCACATGATGGTGGAGGGCTGGGATGGCTTTGCGAGAGAAGAAGTGGCGACTGGGTAGGTCATAGCGTGGTACTGCATAGGCCATGAGTTCGCGGAAAGCTGTGCTTTCCACCAACCGAAAGGGCATCATCTCAAACGAGATTAGTTTGGCAATGTGGGCGTTCAAACCCAGTGTACGCGGATGAGAGACTGAGTACTTTCTTGACCTACTCATAGTGTCTGGGAGGGTGAGCTGGACTTGAGAGCTGCATATGGTGGAAGTAGCGGTGGACAGGGCGGACTGAGAGAGAGTTGATGATGGTGATGGAGTTGGTGTTCTTTCTGATGGCCTAGAATCAGTCTTTCGTTGATATAACAGTGGGATTCCCTGACTGCTGTGGCCTTGCAACGACACCTCAACATTTGCTGCTGTGCTAACCGGTGTGCTTACAGTGGGGGAAACAATGTAGCGTTGCTGACTACCTTCGTTGTGATCAGTTGCACATGTGGCACTTGAGGTTTGGTGTTGTGTCCACGCTTGCAAGTGCATGCTGGTTAAATGTCTAAGCATGCAACTGGTATTCAAATTTTTCAGATTTTTCCCTCGGCTAAAGGTCTTTGCGCACTTCTTACAGATAACCTTGGCCTGATCATGAGGATTTTGTTCAAAAAACTGCCACACTGCACTCTTCCTACTTTGGCAGACATTTTGCGGCCTAGCACGCTGTGATCTTTTGACCCTCTGGACAAGCTGTCCAGCAACTCTTTTGATGTTTGGAACCTGTCTTTGGAGTGCTCCGGGCCTGTCAGATAACAGCTGTTGCGATGTCGATGTCTGCTGTGGATGCTCCTCATCTGAGCTATTGGAAGCAGCACCCTCTTCCCCCAATGGATGCCAATCTGGGTCAACAACTGGGTCATCCATCACCTCCTCTTCTATGTCATGTGCACCTTTCTCTGTGTCACCGTGTATGGTGGTATAGTGTGCGGGAAGGGGCACCTGAGTCTCATCAGGTTCAAAATCTGGCTCTGTACACTGCGAGGACAATGTAGTGCTCTGAGTGAATGTACCAGCAGAATCATCCATCAGCGGCTGTGCATCAGTGCACTCCATGTCAGATTCATCTTGGCCTGGGTAATTCACCATTTGACTTGATAATCCAGGCATGGTATGTGAAAACAGCTCCATGGAGTAATCAGTAGTATGGCCTGCGTCATCCTTCAATCTTGGTTGGGGTGAAGGACACAAGGAAAGGTGTGGTTCATGAACATGAGCCTCCAATGACGACTCAGTGCTTTTACTTTTTACAACTGAAGAAGAGGAGGCGATAGAGCTGGAGGCTGAGTCAGCAATGTAAGACAAAACTTTTTCCTGATGCTCTGCCTTTAAAAGCGGTTTGCCAACTCCTAGAAAACTAAGCGTTCGAGGCCTTATGTAGACAGACGATGACGCAGGGTCAGCACCTCCTGCATTTGGTCCTATTTTGCTCTTGCCACTACCATCAGATCCACCACCAACACCATCATTACCAGCTGCCAACCCCCACCCAATTCCACGGCCTCTTCCACCAGCCTTCCTCATTTTTGGTAGAAATGTAGACAAAATCCAACAAACTATATAGTAATGTAAAACAAGGTACAAGGTGTCTATAGGACAGGGGAGTTTTAGAATTTCTGCACACACTTGTGGACAGTGGACACTTGTGGATTGTGTGCGGCCCACTGATATCTGAGCGCTATGTGACACGCTCGATGGCACAGCTGCCTGTGACCAAAGTGACGAGAGGATAATGGAGATTTTGAATCTCTGCGTACACTTGTGGACAGTGGACACTTGTGGATTGTGTGCGGCCCACTGATATCTGAGCGCTATGTGACACGCTCGATGGCACAGCTGCCTGTGACCAAAGTGACGAGAGGATAATGGAGATTTTGAATCTCTGCGTACACTTTTGGACAGTGGACACTTGTGGATTGTGTGCGGCCCACTGATATCTGAGCGCTATGTGACACGCTCGATGGCACAGCTGCCTATGACCAAAGTGACGAGAGGATAATGGAGATTTTGAATCTCTGCGTACACTTGTGGACAGTGGACACTTGTGGATTGTGTGCGGCCCACTGATATCTGAGCGCTTTGTGACACGCTCGATGGCACAGCTGCCTGTGACCAAAGTGACGAGAGGATAATGGAGATTTTGAATCTCTGCGTACACTTTTGGACACTGGACACTTGTGGATTGTGTGCGGCCCACTGATATCTGAGCGCTATGTGACACGCTCGATGGCACAGCTGCCTGTGACCAAAGTGACGAGAGGATAATGGAGATTTTGAATCTCTGCGTACACTTTTGGACACTGGACACTTGTGGATTGTGTGCGGCCCACTGATATCTGAGCGCTATGTGACACGCTCGATGGCACAGCTGCCTGTGACCAAAGTGACGAGAGGATAATGGAGATTTTGAATCTCTGCGTACACTTTTGGACACTGGACACTTGTGGATTGTGTGCGGCCCACTGATATCTGAGCGCTATGTGACACGCTCGATGGCACAGCTGCCTGTGACCAAAGTGACGAGAGGATAATGGAGATTTTGAATCTCTGCGTACACTTTTGGACACTGGACACTTGTGGATTGTGTGCGGCCCACTGATATCTGAGCGCTATGTGACACGCTCGATGGCACAGCTGCCTGTGACCAAAGTGACGAGAGGATAATGGAGATTTTGAATCTCTGCGTACACTTTTGGACACTGGACACTTGTGGAGTGTGTGCGGCCCACTGATATCTGAGCGCTATGTGACACGCTCGATGGCACAGCTGCCTGTGACCAAAGTGACGAGAGGATAATGGAGATTTTGAATCTCTGCGTACACTTTTGGACACTGGACACTTGTGGATTGTGTGCGGCCCACTGATATCTGAGCGCTATGTGACACGCTCGATGGCACAGCTGCCTGTGACCAAAGTGACGAGAGGATAAGGGAGATTGGATTGCTTTTAAAAAAGCAGTTTGCGGAGCAGTGGGTAAACAGCAATGCCAGCATGTCAGGAAGCCTTAGAAGGCAGCCCAACAACCAACACCACTGATACACCACAATATAGCCTCCCCTTGCACTGCACACACAGTGACTTGTGTGTTGTGCAGGCCAAATCGCTAGCAGCAGAAGCAGTTTTTTTGTCTTCTTCCCTGCCTAACGCTCTCCCTACAGAATCAGCAGCAACCTCTCCCTATACTAAGATCGGCAGAAGTAAGATGGCGGTCGGCGTGCACGCCCTTTTATACCCCCTGTGACGCCCACCAAAGCAAGCCAATCACTTGCATGCCCTTCTGAAAGATGGTGGTGACCCGTGCCTATGTCATCACGTTGCCCACAGTGTCCGTGGATCCTGATTGGCTGAAAAAGAGCGCAAAACAAACTTTTGAAACGCGACTTTGGCGCGTAAGTCGCCGACCTCGTGGCCGACCTCATCCTAGGGTCGGGTTTCGTTTCATGAAACCCGACTTTGCCAAAAGTCGGCGACTTTTGAATTTTTTCGACCCGTTTCGCTCAACTCTACTGACAGGTAAAGAAAAAAGTCTGTCAATTGTAAACAAAGCCACATTTATGACACAGTGATATTAACAATGGCCTTGTCATGTGATTGAATATCCATTGCAGAATGGTGGAAAAATACATATTGCGCATTTACTTTCTTTAAAAAAAAGGCCAATTTTACAAAAAAAAATAATTGCAATATGAATAAACTTGAAAAACTAATGTTACCTTATTTGTTCGGAAAGAAAAATTCAAAATGTAACATGCATAAAAATAAAGTTGTATTTGTTTGACCAGTATACAACAAGGTATTTACAGCTGAAGATGCCAAAATGCAGACTCATTGAGGTACTCATACGCTCATCACTTATTGTTATGATTCACTTGTTTCTGAGTGGTCCTAATGATAATTGGTCAGTGTGTTCAAAAAGAGGAACTTAATATTGAAACTATTATTCATTACCATCAGTAGTGATGCTTCATACATAATCATCAGTGGCATGAATAATAAATGTTAATGCTCATATTAATTTTCACATTAGGCTTTGTTGTTTTGTTGTGTGCCTTATGCTCTCAAAGTCTCTACTATGCTGTTTTGGAAAACACAGTGCACCCCATTCTGAACCTCTAAATTACCAAATTTATACCATACTGTGACTGGATAACACCACCGTACCATGACTGGATTAATACTTATTTATAAAGCCTCATCATATTCCACAGCACTTTGAAGAGATCTTCAATGTCCCCATTGAACTCACAAATTCCCTATCACTATGCATTAATTTCCTACCACACTCCAAAGATAAACATGGGGAGAACTTACAACTCATTGCAGATGTTGTATTTGGTGGGAGTTGAACCCAGGACCCCAGTCTCGAAAAGCAACAGTGCTAACTACATGCTACCAATAATGGATAATGCCAATATGCCATCTCTAGACAACACAATCATACCATGACAAAATAACAACACTATGCCGTGACTGGATAACGTCTCCACATTGTGACTTTTTTGCACCTCTAGATTGTTGATATAGCACCATCAAACTGTGAATGCAATACATCACCAAATCTTGACTGGATAACACCTCCATAACATGAAATGTTAACACTTCAATACTACCTCTAGATAACATTCTGGCATTAGAACTGACAAAGTGAACTCAGATAGTGCTTCGTCAACACATGCATTCAACCTTAGGCTTTGCTCTCACTTTGCGTGTTTGCTGCTTTTTTCATGCAAATTTTAAGCTTTTACAGTAGCAGCAAAGTCTATGATATGTCAGAAATCTCACGCCCACACCTTGGTTTTATCTTCCTGACTTATTTGGAAAACTGCAGAGTGTTTTTCAAACGTCATCATCTCACTTCTTTCAGTGTTTTTTCAGTCTATTTGCAGCATTTTTTCACCCATAGGAAACAATGGGTAAGTGCAAAAATGCTGAAAAAATGCAGGTATCAGTTTTTGCTGAGTTTTTGGCGCAAAAACCTTAAGAAGTTAAATCATTCTTTTTATTGGGACACTAAATTTTATCAACATGCACAAGAGACTGCAAAAACGCAGCAAAAATTGTAGCACAAACGTAGCAAAACCTGCTTGTGAACACAGCCTTAGATGAACCCAACAGAGGGGATTACGATTTCACCACTGTCCTGGTGATTCCCTGGATCCCTTGTAGCCTCAAACATGACAGCACAAATATCATAATGGGTTAGTCACCTTTTTAGTATCCATCACTAAAAGGAAATTATTTGTAGAAATTACACCCTTTGCCTCATGCCCATATAATTATATTACACGATTTCTGCATAGAAGAGATATACTGACCAAAACATTTGGAATCTTGACAATAATTTTAACAAATTTCTTTCATTTCAATTATACCGGTGCTTCCCACAAAATTAGACTATCATCAAAAATTAATTTATTTCAGTTCTTCAATACAAAAAGTGAAACTCATACATTATATAGTCATTACAGAGTGATCTATTTCAAGAGTTTATTTCTGTAAATGTTGATAATTATGGCTTACAGCCAACGAAAACCCAAAATCATTATCTCAGAAAATTAGAATTAACAAAAAACAGCTGGAAACGCTTCCTAAGCATTTAAAAAGGTGCCTTAGTCTGTTTCAGTAGGCTGCAGCCATAAATGTCACTAACTGAATCAGCCAATCACTGGAACAAAACTGTCTCATTGGCTGTGGAGGCTTAGGGCTAACACTCAAGTTAAAAACTGCTGGAATCAGCATATGTTTTGAATGCATTAGTTCTGTTATTCACTCTATAGTCCTTGAAACACCCTCTAGACCTAGTAAGCAGGAGAACACCAGGAGATCGGAAAGAATATAGGTTCGATTTAACGTGGGCAACAGATATATTGCTGAGCACCAAATAGACCTTTGGCAGGTCAAAACAACTATTAAGTGAGAAACTGGGTAAAAAAAAGTGACTAGAGAGTAGAGAAAAATCATTTATTTAAAAATTCTAATTCACCAAGTTCAGCTAATTTTTCCCAAACATTTTATTTTTGGCGAATAAATACACTGCTAATCACCGGGACTTCAATTGCCCTGAAAAGATATGTATAACATCTGAAATCTGTTAGAATTGTATCCAATCATTTTCATTTTTTTAATGCTTACATTGTCCTATTTAAAACCAAGTGACCTCACAGAAAAGGTTGGCAACCCAGTATTAACCAATAGCCCATTTAAAGACAAAGTGCCCTTACAGACTATTTTTAAATTAAAAATTTGATCAAAAATTACCGCTTATAGTAATTTCTTATAAGCCAGACTATTCTGTGCAGAACATTGACTCAAATTGACAGTGTCACTGATAGAGGTAGCATCACTCTACTTGAGACTGAGATGGGTGATGCATCATATATTCCATATTGTCCTCAGCTCTGACAAATTTTCTCTGTCCTAAAATCACTCTAAAATAGCTGCCACATTCCCTGCGTAGACTTTTATACAGGCTATGAGAGTCCATCATGATTGGCTCTGCTTTACCATGTGATGTGATAGATGCAAGTCTTTACGACAAAGCCCACTTGGTTGCATCTGAGGAAATTTCACCCTCCTGTGACCGATGCATTGTTAGAATTTTCCAGGAACTGCAAATTTCATAATATTGTTCAAAGTAAAAGCTTTAGTGTTTTTATCAATGGGACAAATTTCATATCAGGACATATGTTCCACTTTGGTTATCTAGTCTTAAAAGTTTAAAAAAGGAAAAAACACAAATCTCCTTGATTTTCAAAAGTATTATATAAAAAATACGCATAGCAAGCACAATGTATGATAAATCTTAATCACTACATAGCAAAACATATCTTCAGTGCTAGAAACTGTAAAAATATTACTGCAAGCTAATTGCATGTTTTGGTTAACCAAAGGGAATTTATGAAATTATTTATTTAGAAGGAAAAAAGGAAATGTTAACATTAGAAAGTGATGCTGAATGATGTGATTGTAAATATGTGAAATGAAAGTTGGTACCCGCTGTGCCACTTTGATAAAATTCAAGTTGTTGTCTACAATTCGATAATTTGTTTCCAAATAGTTAAGTAATTAGAAAATGTCATTATATATGTTGTAAAATGTATAATTGAAAATTACAATGTGGAAAGTATTATTTTGCTTTGCTATGTGCAGAGAGATGTCTAGAGATTTCTCAGTATGTTATACAATTAACAGAATAATCAATATGAACAGAAATATTAAAGCATCCTCTCAAAACAACTTAAAAAAAGATTTTGTAACAATATAAACTGTATATCTAATTTCATAGAGTACCTAGATGTGATGAGGTTAGTGTACTTATTTGAAAATCCCTATTATAACGACCATATGATTGATTTTGATGTTTTGTTTGACGTTATTTTGTTTGTTTTTGTTTGGTCCATCAATGGCTATGGTCAAATATAGATCTACTGTTATAGCTGTTTTTGTTCTGACCTAAAGTCAGATGTGCCGAATCACCAGTGAGGCCAAATGAAGAGATAAGGCCCTTAAATAAGAGCACTTGGAGAAAAAGGATGCACACTTGCTGTGAGCAAGTCATTTTTTCTGTTTATTTACACAAGAATGCTGAGATAAAAAGTATAAAATCCTTGAATATGAGACTATTAGTTTAACTAATAAGAAAACAAATTCCTAAACATGGAGGAAGAACATTAAACCTTCTAAATCAATTTCCCCCTTTTGTAAATGGTATAACCTTTTGCCACAAGGTTAGTTGATGGATACAAAGGAGCTACTGTCTCATGGATCTAGTACCCATAAGGGGGCTTCCTAACTGCTTCGCACATCCACCCTCATTGTGGACATCCAATTCCCCCATCGACAGTCGTTATCTGAGGTCTCATACACTATTGAAGGTTCAGCATTAGATTTTTTTTTCCACATACATTATTCAATAGTTGGGTAATACATATATCAGGGCTTTTTAGGCTACATAAAGCAATAAACAATAAAATCTTCATGCAGGTCTGTAAAATACCCCCACCAGGAGTCTCTTAAGTCATCTTATATTTAAATGAAACCAAGAATTAGTTACTCATCTGCCTATAGTCAATAAGGCAGATAAGTCACTGGGCAAATCTTTTCCCAAATTTAGATGGAGTCCAGGTCTCATTGTGTATGCAGTGTGGTATTAATACCTTCCATGGCTCCAGAGGTAAGGCTAAGTATGGCTTAGTCCTTGCAGATACTGGACTGTGTGTACAGATCCAACAGTCTTTTGGTTTTTCTCCTTCCATGTCCTTTATAAAAAAAAGCATGATGTCAAATAAGTTTGCTGTCCCAGTCCATACTTAAAAAATTATCCACTGTCTCTGTATGGGGCAATAATCCTGCTACTCCCAGCAAACTGATTAGTAGAACAGTCATTCTCTCAGTGAAGTGACCTTTTTGCAGTGACTGGCGTGGATCCAGGTGGACTTTCCCTCAAGTTTCACTGAGGTGGATGTGGTCAGCTGGACTTGGAACGGGCCATTAAACCATGCATGTCTGCTTAGCACCGTGTTGCATTTGTAGTACCTATGGGAAGTATAGACTCTTCTTTGGGGCACTACCAAACAGGATTTCAAACAATGACAAGTCCTTTCATTTGGAGTGTGTCTGACTGAAAAGAGTGCAAATGATAAGCCCTCTACCCATTTCTTTCCTCTCTCTGCCATGATCTTTTTAATTTTTTAGTTTAATTGTTGTTTTAGCATTAGCACATTTTAGATGATACTAGTCCGGCCAACCGATCTACACATACTAAGACATATTCATACACTCATACCTTGGGTAGTTGTATGTAGTCAATCTGCAGTCCCTGAAATGGGTAGAGAAGCCTTGGTATCACATTTTTAGGGACTTTTACTGTTTTACCTAGGCAGTGCTGTGCACAGGTGAGCCAGGACTGCACTTTTTTGTGGCTGCATAACTGAAACCAGGGCGTTTTGAGGCATGAGTGGGGCCATGTGTTGCTTGCGCCATCACTGGGAACAGGCACCTTGGTGAAGACAATTTATCCCTATTTTCCCATACACCATTTCAGTTCAGTTCAGCCCTCATTTTCCCCTAGTGCTCCTTCTTTGATGGGGAAGCCTGTTGCTTGAAGAATTCCGGGACATCTAGGCTCACCGTGACTGGAATTCGCTGACTCCTCGCCACCGTCCTCTGCTTCCTAGGCTGCCTTGCTGCTACTTTAGCAGCCTCGTCCGCCCTTCTATTGTCCTCTACTTTCAGGGAGCCACATTTTGTGTATGCTTTCACCTTGATTATGCAAGCCTGGACTGGTAACATCAATGCCTCCATTAATTGCTTCACCAGCTCTGCATTTTAAAAAGACTTAACTACTGATGCACGAAAAGCTATGCTTCTCCAGAAAGGGCCATAATAATAAATGTTAGCAACTTTACCTGCAGCAGCTCTACATGCCTCAGCGAGTGCCTTCAACTCTGCCTCCTGTAGTGCTGACATGTGAGGAGAGAGTGGTTAAGCTCAGATTACCTCATGGGAGGATGCTACTGCATATCCAGTGTAGAATCGTCGAACCTGGTTATATCTGGAGTCATCAACAAAAAGCTCAAAATCTGCATTAGGAACAGGTTTATCATGAACATGTGCAGAACCCACTGCCTCCTGACTCATCAGTTCTACGCAGTCATGTACGTTGAATGAAACGAAAATAAATCCCCAGACAAACAAATGCCACTTAAACTAAGTTATATAAATCAGGTATCATATAGGCATTGACATATAGGATTACTGAATATTGAAGTTCAGGAAGTTCAGTGCCAAAAATCAAAACATATAAGAAGGGAGGGTGCACACAGAACTATAGGGTACAAAAAGATTCTTTATTGGATCAAAAATGCAGCAATGATAAAAACACTTAAAAAAACACAAAATAAGCCCAAAACGCTCATTTGTGAGCCAGAAATTATTGTAGCACTACAGCTGAACAGGGACCAATAGTATTGTAGCAGTAGAAAAATATTGTGTGTAAATATAGTTACAAAGATATACCAAGAAATGATGACCAACAGTATGCCTGTTTAAAACAAATTTTTTGAAAGTGCAAAGCGCATAAGTCTACTGCAGTTGACAAGAAAAGCTAAGGCATTAACTAGCATAGTAGAAAAAAGTCCAGCTCACCATAGAAGACATCCTTAGGTGTTCGGAGCACAGGGAACGCTATGTCAAAGCGTGAAGCAATCAAAACATGCGAAATCCAGCTCAACAAACTTGTGAACAAATCATGATTAAGGGCGCTAAGCCACCTGAAACGCGTCGATGCCGCATATCATGTAACTGTCAGTGATGTTGATTTACCCTCTGCTGAGGACTTTTTGGTGAGTAAAGAAGAAGTTTGTTCACAAGTTCGTTGAGCTGGATTTGTCATGTTTTGATTAACTAAATAGCATATAATGCCACAAATTTGTATATACTGTAAATGGCGGATTACCTGTAAACAGTTATGGTGCCACAGCTGCCACAACGCAGTCATGTTCATGCGTCATGTCAGAGTACTCTTCCACACTTGTTAATACTGTCACAAATTCACCCTTTTCTGAATCCCCAGGCAGATGCGTGGCTGAATTCAGAACATTACATATTTTGAGAGTGACATACTTAGGAATTAGTAGAGCACATATAAGTCTGAGCTGTCCGGCCATACACAGGTGGTCATTCCTCCTTGTGGGAGGACCCTCCAACAGTAGTGTCTCCCTTCATGAGTGAAGGCAAAAAGATACTGACAGGATTAAGGTGGACAGAAAAATGCATTTTCCAAATCCATGACTGTGAAAAATGTAGAGGTCACTGTGATCTGAGACAGTAAGGTGTGTGGTTTAGGAAAAATCGATGTCACACTCTCTAACATCATTAGCAGCTTTCAAATCATGGACCATTTTGTAAGTGTCAGGGGAACCTTTGAGTCCTTTTTTCTTAATTGGATACAAGGGGGTGTTACAGAGCCCCTGTCTTGAAATATTATTTTATATCCCTGGTCAGGGCCATTGATTTGGCTAGGCTTAAGGGGTATTGTCTTAAACAAGGGGGAGTAGTTCCCCCTCTTTAATTTAATCCTGCCCATGGGGGAAGGGGAGCCGACCCACATCAATGGTGTATGGATCCTTACTCATTTCCCTGTCCTCAGATATTCTGGTATTGGGTGCTACTTTCACTGAATTTGTCATATACACCATTGCTGCAAGATGCAATCTTAGATGAGTGCTTTTCTGAGAGGGGACTTATGACTTCAATACCCTCAGGAGAGTATTGTATGGTGGCCTGGATGGCACTCAACACATCTGCTCCCAGCAAATTCATAGGAGTATTCTCACTAACATTAAGCTTAGCAAGCACATCTTGGCTCGCTCGTAGTTTTAGTTTTATCTGTTTAGTCAGAGAAGCTTCAGTCACCAGTCCTTCTACCCAAACACATTCCACCATCTCATTAGTAATCATGTCTGGCATTATCAAGTCTTTGTGCACCACAGTCCCGGCTGCCCCAGTGTCAATCAAAAATTCTGCCTCTTTCCCCCCTGGCATTGATATGATCATCATCAAAGTAGGACCAGTTCCTAAGGGGACAAGAGCAGGGTATTCATTTGTCACTGGGTTGCCAGTTTCCTAGTCTGAAGGCAAAGGAGGTGGAAAATCAGTCTGCTTAGTGTCATTTGTCAAATCTATATGAGTCTTAATTATGTGTCCTAAATACAAGGTGGAATTATGGGCGCACTCAGCTGTGCACAGTAGCAACATCAATGATATGGCCAGGTGCCGCAGCAGTGGAATAATAACAATAGGAAAAGAAAAAAAAGGAGAGAAAGCGCCACTGCAAAAAAGCGCACACTGCACCAATTATAATTAAGACTGAAATAAGTAATTTTTATTGATACAAAAGAGTTATACACAATAAAAACATGATAAAATCAAAAAGCTATGGCATTCATAGTACCCATAATACATATCAACACATAAATATCATACATATAAGCACATATAATGTGAGCATATGATCCAGCAACACTGTGGCACTATAGCAGTATCCCTCCCTATTCCTAGGCTCATGAGGACTCTATAACCCTAGACTAAGCCCAGCCCATAGATGAATTGGAGCAACCACACACAAAAATCCATGTTATATAATTTTCATACCGGGACCCTAATAAGCCCAGATAGCAAGAAAGGGGGGAAACAGTTAAACCCTCCACATATCAGTGGTGCCAAAACACATAGTATCAAAAACTGCCATAAAACGATCAATAGCCGCAATGAAAATACAGATACACGGATGCCATACCCAGGACCATTACCCTACGCGTATCGCCGTAACCTGTACGGCTTCGTCAGGGGAAGTGACACACAGTGATCCAAGGGGCTTTAAAAACCTTGCAGAAGTCAGTCGGGGCGTTACCACACTCTGTGAACATCCCCTCTATGAGTCAGCCAAAGCAGGAAGTGTATAAACCAGCATCCCAGTCATGTGAGCAGGGCCCATGGCAACCGCACATGCCCTGTATATAGTTTATATCTGTGAGTCATCTTGTCTTGTGTGTAGTAAATACCTGTGTGTCATCTTATCCTGTATATAGTATATACCTGTATGTCATCTCCCCTGTATATAGTATATACCTGTATGTCATCTCCTCCTGTATATAGTGTATACCTGTGTGTCATCTCCTCCTGTATATAGAGTATACCTGTATGTCATCTCCCCTGTATATAGTGCATATATGTGTCATCTCCTCCTGTATATAGTATATACCTGTATGTCATCTCCTCCTGTTCATAGTATATACCTGTGTGCTATCTCCTGTATATAGTATATACTTGTATGTCGTCTCCACCTGTATATATTTTATACCTGCATGTCATCTCCTCCTGTATGTAGTATATACCTGAATGTCATCTCCCCTGTATATAGTATGTACCTGTATGTCATCTCCTTCTGTATATAGTATATATTTGTATGTCATCTCCTCTTGTATATAGTATATACTTGTATGTCATCTCTCCTGTATGTAGTATATACCTGTATGTCAGAGAGTGGACTCATATAATTTTGGTTTATTGCGTACACATTCCCATAATGCCCTTCAGTTATGACATCTTACAGTTTATCATACCTTATACTATGGTGGTCAGTACCTAGTCTATATGAGAGCATCAGTTCAAAGTGGAACAAAGTTTGAATGGGAGAATTGTTCCAGAGTCATTGGGTAAGTCTCTCTCCTCTGTAGTGTGCAAGTTCTTATGGCAACGGGGTCATTTCTCTTGCTCCTCTATCTCACATGTCTCGTCTCCCGGTACTTACCTGCACGAAACCTCCGATCTTCACAAGATCTCCTTCTGTTCTCCCCTCTTATCTCCTCTTCCCACAATCGCATACAAGATTTCTCCCACGCATCCCCCCTACTCTGGAACTCTCTACCACAACATATCAGACTCTCGCCTACCATGGAAACCTTCAAAAAGAACCTGAAGATCTACCTCTTACGACAAGCCTACAACCTGCAGTAACCACCGATCCACCAAACCGCTGCACGATCAGCTCTACCCTCGCCTACTGTATCCTCACCCATTCCTTTGTAGATTGTGAGCCCTTGCGGGCAGGGTCCTCTCTCATCCAGTACCAGTCGTGACTTGTATTGTTTAAAATTACTGTACTTGTATGTATTATGTATACCCCTCCTCACATGTAAAGCACCATGGAATAAATGGCGCTATAATAATAAATAATAATAATAATAATAATAATGTATTTTCCAATCAAATTCCAAAAGATGCTCTCATTTCTAGCTAGTTTACTACTTTATGGTTCTTTTGAATTGTAACTTAAAGGGGTTGCCCAGTCTAAAGCTACTAGTCTGCAGTCCCTATGTGACTGGAAACTTGTGAACCCTCACATTGCAAGCACTGCATGCTGCGAGAATTCTCTAATGCTTGGTCCGGGTACATCAGTCATGTGACCTCAAGTATGTGATATGCATACTCCTGGCCACATTCTGACCAGATTGCTTCCAGCCTCTCTCAATACAAATGAAATGAGTGACGCCACAGCCTGTAGTCGGAATGTGGTCTGGAGTATGCATATGGCATAACTGAATTCATAAGACTGCCACTCCCAGTACGGGCACCCGAGAATCCCCCGAGTGCACAATACATGAGATAAGAGGATTCACAAGTCTGCAGTCGCATACAGTGTGCAGACTTGTAGCTTTAGACTTGACAATCCCTTTAAATGCTTGAAGAATTCCTACACATTGACTTTATAAGATAAAAGATGTTGCTGTAAATTTTATATAATTTAAAACAAATTATTAATAATAAAATATTAGCTAAGCCATTATATTTACTGTCATTTTTTTACATTGAAACTATAGCAATATATGCAGAACCAGAAAATATTAACAATGTAATATACTGTACCATACTTTCAACTTTGAATATACTTTGCATTTGGGAACTGACTGTAACCCTGAGCCAAAGATTTCTAAAATGTAATGTGAAATATAAAGATAAAAATCAATGTTGGTGTGAAAAATAGCTCATGCCATTTGTGTTTCCCAGCGGTCATCAAATTGTAATTTTATATCCAATAAAACACATTGATTGTTTGTACAACAACGACTTGATAGCTTTCTGTGGAGGGATTTGAAAAGTTTACATTTCTAGCAGAGCTTTGGAAAAACAAACTTTCAAAATTGAAATGATATAATTTGGTCAATAAATTTAAAAAAAACATAAAATTAAATGGAAAATAATTGGAAGAAATTATATTCAGTACATGGCCATGGATAAGAACACACAATTATGCATCATGTACACATGCAATTATATATTAATGTCATACACATTCCTAAGATCAATGAATCTTCTAATGTGACCTTAAATGTTACTTTAGTCTTCTTAAAAAAATACGTATGGATGCTACATAGGAAAGCATGAATAAACTTAAAAACATTTTTGGGTAGGCATGATTTATGCAGATTGGAGATTGAATTTTACTATATTGTTCAAGAAATTACTAGAAAAAAAGGTGTAGCCACAATTTAACGTACACATTTTTTTCAACACTTGGCCGAAATTGACACTGACAACAGAAGATGCTTCCCCTACTTCTCGACAACCCTCAAAAGAGGTTGTGATTTCTCCCAGTCAGATTCAAGTGTTTTGGTCCTTAAAGTAGTCATCAATTTGCAGTAACTACTATAAACCCAGGAATTGATAACAGTAGATCAAAATTTGATAAACCAGTGGATTAAAGCAAGGCAATCTGGAGAAAAAAAACTAATGTCAATTTTCAGGGCATCAATAAACAAGTAACACTGTTCTACAGCCAAATAGGATAACTGATGAAAATAGTTGAACTTAACTAATTTTGCAGTGCTAAACTCTAATATGATGCTTGAATTTGCTGATTGGCTTCAATTGTCAAGATCCAAAGGAGGTTATAATTACTTACATTTGTACAGAAAGTATTCAGACCCCTTTAAATTTTTCACTTTCTTTCATTGCAGCCGTTTGGTAAATTCAAAAATTCCAGATTGACTGAAAAAAAACAGAAATGTAGAAATTAGTGATGGGCAAGCACTAAAATATTCGGGTGCTCGTTGCTCGGGTCGAGCAATTTGGAATTCTCGGGCACTCAGACAGAACAATGTACCCAATGTAAGTCTATGGGAGACCCGAGCATTTTTACCGCAATCCCCCCGGAGGTCCTTTTAAAGTCTAAAAACATCTGAAAATGATGGAAACACTGCTCAAATGACATGAGGACATCATGGGGTTCGCCCCTGGAAGCATTCCTGACTTCTAGTTCACAACTTTAAACAATGTTGTCAGAGTTTCATGCCATTTTTACCGATGCACCTAAACGAAATTTGCTTGGAAATATGTTAAGGTACATCCTTTACAGGTTAATGACTTGTACATAAGGCAAAATAATTAACCCCAGACCAAAATGTTCCTCCACCACTTGCGCTATGCTCAGACACAGCGTTTTTGAAGCATTTTTCAACTTTAACATTGCTTTCAACCAATACAAATGCATTCACTGGGAAATGTCATTGTAACATTTACTAACCCTATTTGGCCATGTGGTGTGTGACACATAAGCAGACACATCTTGTTTAATTTATGAATGAGGGACTCAAAGTCACAGAGCCTATTTTTACAGGGGCATCAGGTGGCATTAATCTTCTTAAAGGGCCATTATTAAACAGTGGGTCTTCTAAACTGTTATTGCCTATGCAGTGATTGGATGGGCTGCCAAGAATTATGACACACCACAATACCCTTTCACGAGAGGAACAGGAGGGCTTCCAGAAAAAATTTTGCATTGAATGCAAGGCCTAGCTTGCCCCAAAGTTACATGCACCCAAATAAGCTTTTCAAGCAACATACAGGATGGGCACAGGAGAATCCACTTCACATTATTCATTTTGTACTCCCATTCTGTTTTCTTATGCATTGACTGCAAGGCCTGCCCTGCAACCAAGTCATAGGCACCCCAATAAGCCTTTGAACCCACATACTGGATGGGCACAGGAAAATCCACTTCATATTATTCATTTTGTACTCCCATTCCATTTTCTTCCGCATTCAATGCGTAGACTAACAGTATGGAAGTACCAAAAGAATAATGTGAACTTGGTTTTACTATGGCCATCCAGTACATGGGTTCAAAGACTTATTGAGGTGCATGTAACTTTGTGGCAGGGCAGGCCTTGCATTCAATGTATAGGCAAACAATATGGGAGACTCACTTCCTTCTAATTGGAACATTTGTGTCATGAGGCCCTCAAATACGTATGTTGAAAGGCTTTTTGGGGTGCGTATCACTTTTGTGCAGGGTAGGCCTTACATTCAATGCATAGGTTAACAGTATGGCAAAACCAAATGAAAAATAATGGGAACTTTTGTTTCATGTGGCCATCTAGCACGTGGGTTCAAAGTCCTATTGGGGTGCTGGTGAATTTGGTGCAGGGCAGACTTTGCATTCACTGCATAGGCTAACAGTATTGCAGTACCAAAAGAATAATGTGAATTTGGTTTTCCTGTGGCCTTCCAGTACATGGGTTCAAAGTATTATTGGGGTGCATGTAACTTTGGTGCAGGGCAGGCCTTGCATTCAATGCATAGGCTAACGGTATGGCTGGACCAAAAGAATAATATGAACTTGGTTTTCCTGTGGCCATCCAGTATGTCGTTTCAAAGGGTTATTGGGGTGCGTGTAACTTTGTGTCTAGGTGGGCCTTGCATTCAATGCATAGTCTAACAGTATGGAAGAACCAAATGAATTATGTGAACTTAGCTTTCCTGTGGCCATTCAGTTCCTGGGTTCAAAGGCTTATTGGTGTGCATGTAAATTTGCTGTTAAGCGGGCCTTGCATTCAATGCATAGGCTAACAGTATATCAGTATCAAAAGAATAATGTGAACTTGGTTTTCCTGTGACCATCCAGAACGAGGGTTCAAAGGGTTATTGGGGTGCGTGTAACTTGGTGCCAAGGCGGGCCTTGCATTCAATGAATAGGCTAACAGTATGGAAGAACCAAATGAATAATGTGAACTTGGTTTTCCTGTGGCCATCCAGTACTTCTGTTCAAAGGCTTATTGGGGTGCATTTGAATTTGTTGCAAGGCCTTCCTTGCATTCAATGCATAGGGTAACAGTATGGCAGTACCAAAAGAATAATGTGAACTTGGATTTCCTGTGGCCTTCCAGTGCGTGGGTTCAAAGGGTCATTGGGGTACGTGTTACTTTGTGCCAATGACAGCCATGCATTCAATGCATAGGCTAACAGTATGGCAGTACCAAAAGAATAATGTGAATTAGGTTTTCCTGTGGCCATCCAGTACATGGGTTCAGAGTATTATTGGGGTGCATGTAACTTTTGTGCAAGGCAGGCCTTGCATTCAATGCATAGGGTAACAGTATGGCAGTACCAAAAGAATAATGTGAACTTGGTTTTCCTGTGGCCTTCCAGTGCATGGGTTCAAAGGGTCATTGGGGTGCATGTAACTTTTTGCCAATGACAGCCATGCATTCAATGCATAGGCTAACAGTTTTGCAGTACCAAAAGAATAATGTTAATTTGGTTTTCCTGTGGCCTTCCTGTATGTGGGTTCAAAGTATTATTAGAGTGCATGTAACTTTTGTGCAGGGCAGGCCTTGCATTCAATGCATAGGCAAACAGTATGGCAGTACCAAAAAATTATGTAAGCTTGACCTTCCTGTGGCCTTCCTGTACGTGGGTTCAAAGTATTATTAGAGTGCATGTAACTTTTGTGCATGGCAGGCCTTGCATTCAATGCATAGGCTAAGAGTATGACAGTACCAAAAGAATAATGTGATCTTGGTTTTCCTGTGGCCATCCAGTATGTCATTTCAAAGGGTTATTTGGGTGCATGTAACTTTGTGTCTAAGCTAGCCTTGCATTTAATGCATAAGATAACAGTATGGAAGAGCCAAATGAATTATGTGAACTTGGCTTTCCTGTGGCCTTCCAGTAGGTGGGTTCAAAGGCTTATTGGGGTGCTTGTGCATTTGGTGCAGGGCTGGCCTTGCATTCAATACATAGGCTAACAGTATGGCAGTACCAAAAGAATAATGTGAACTTTGTTTTTCTGTGGCCATCCAGTACGTGGGTTCAAAGGCTTATTGGGGTGCATGTGATTTTGTGGCAGGGCGGGCCTTGCATTCAAAGCATAGACTAACAGTATCGCAGTGCCAAATAAAAAATAATGGGAACTTTTCTTTCATGTGGCCATTCAGGATGTCAGTTCCAAGGGTTATTGGGGTACGTGTAACTTTGGGGCAAAGGAGCCCTTGCATTCATTGCATAGGCAAACACTATGGGAGACCCATTTTCTTATAATGGGAACATTTTTTCAGGAGGTCATCCTGTACTTCTCGGGAAACGGGTATTGGCAGCCCAGCCACTCAATGCATAGGCAATAACAGTATATTAGACGCACTGTTTAATAATGGCTCTTTAAGAATAGTAATGCCAACTGATGCCCCTATAAAAACAGGCTTTGTGACTTTAAGAGTCACTCCTTCATAAATGAAACAAGATGTGTCTGATGATGTATCACACACCACATGGCCAGCTAAGGTTGTCAAATGCTACAATTACATTTCTAAGTAAATGCATTTGTATTGTTTGAAAGCAATGGTAAAGTTGAAAAATGCATAAAAAACGCTACGTGTTAACATAGCCAAAGTAGTGGAGGAATATTTTTTGTGTCTTATTTCTTTTGCCTTACAAACAAATTATTACCCTGGAAAGGATATCCCTTAATATATTCCCCTGTAAAATCCATTTTAGTTTCTTTTTTTTTGTATTTTACTGTGCGCCTGTAAAAGTGGCGTCACTCTCTGACAACATTGGTCACAGCAGTGACCTAGGAGTCAGAAATGCTTCCAGGGGCCTTCCCCATGATGTTCCCATGTCATTTGTGCACTGTTCCCATACATGTCCGATGTTTTGATACCCTAGAAAGACCTCTGGTAGGGGGGTGGTGGCAAAAAGCTCGGATTTCCCATAGACTATTATTGGGCTCGTTGCTCAGTTCGAGTACCCGAGTATTCCAATTTGCTTGACCCGAGCAATGAAAACCCAAGCATTTTAGTGCTTGCTCATCACTACTCTTTAACTCTTCTGCCTGTTTTAGTCAGGGGGACATACCCAGCCTGCTGCCAAGGTAGGGAGGACATCAGTGCTGGGCTGCCTGTACTTACGCACACAGACTACATCTGCCTACTACAATCCCCTCTTGCAGTGAGGAATCCAGGCCATTTTTATATTGTGCTCTGGGTGACTAAACGCTACACCACTATTTTCCAGGAAGGCATGCTAGCAATAGGGGAGACTCTTGAGCATGTGCAGCGCCGCTCTTGTACAAAGTAAGTGGAGTGTACATTTGCAACTCCACAGTCAGTGGACAGCTCTGCAGCACAATGACTCAGGTAACTGGTGCCCTCCTCATGCCATAGCCCCCCTCCATGCATTGTCCTCCCCTCAGCCAATGTCATCTGGTACTTGATTGCAGATCACGGGCTGTAGGGATCCAACCACACGGCATCATTCCCAGAAAGGCTGCACGGTGTATTCTGCATGTGGAGTGAGTGTGGCTATGCGAAGTGAGCGGGGCTATGTGTAGTGGGCGTTTCTCGATACACACACACATATATACATACACTCAGTTTTATATATATAGATGTCATTTTTTGTATCAATAAAATTTTTGTAGTCTGTAATCTTTAGTGGTTTATGGCTTACTCCATTCTTTCAGTTCTGCAAAGCTTAGATTTGCCTCAAATTTTCCACATCAACAGATGACAGCAGCATATAAAGTGATTTTAATCTTCAATATTTTAATGAGTTCTTCCAGTTGTTGCCTTCTAGGGTCTATGGATGACCCTCATTATAAAGTTTTTCCGGCTTTGCACTGTGTGCAGAGCCTGTATGAGGGTAGAAGTGCTGTAACTTCACTTTCTTAATATTTGAATGAGGTACTACAGTTGGTGCTCTGAAGTTTGTATGGAAGAGACTGCTTGTAATTTATGACAGACTTTGCACTGTGTGCTGAGCTTTTATGAGTGTAGAAGTACCACAACTACACCTTCTTAATTTGAATGAGGTTATACAGTTGATTCTCTGAAGGGTGTATGGATGATCCTGCTTGTATTTTGTGGCAGGCTTTGCACTGTGTGCAGAGATTTGATGAGTGTATTAGTATCACAACTAGACTTTGTTCACAATATTTGAATGAGGTACTACAGTTGGTGCTTTGAAGGGTGTATGGATGACCCCGCTTTAATATTTGGCAGGCTTTGCACAGTGTGCATAGCTTTTCTGAGTGTAGAAGTACCACAACTATACATTGTTCATAATATTTGAATGAGTACCTATAGTTGGTACCCTCAATGGTGTATGGATGACCCTTAGAGATGAGCGACTGCCTTTTTTAGGGTCGAGTCGGGTTTCGCGAAACCCGACTTTCTCAAAAAGTCGAGTCGAACGAAATCGACTGAATATCAGGAAAAGTCAGAGGTCCAACTGAAACACAAAACCCAATGCAAGTCAATGGTGAAGCAAAGTCATCAGGGAGTGGAGGACAGTAAACACACCTACAGTGCCCATTTCAATGCCAACTATATCATTTCTTATTACTTAAGCTTGTCAACCTTAATTTACTTTATAATAATAGTTACGCATTGAAAACTGGGGGTTATGTGGCTAAAGTTGTGGGGGGGTAGGGCTGGCTCAAGGTTTTCGTGTGCCCCGGGCCAAAGAGTGTCAGTGGGCCCCTTTAACACATACCGCAATTCATGATGCTCTGATACGGCAAAGAAATATTGGTATAGTGCAATGACAAATACTTCACTTGTTACTTGACATGACTGATATCTATTTTAAATTCTACAATAGCTCAAAAACCGTACAGTATATTCCTCCATACAGTATTATGGCCACCACATAGTGCGCCATACAGAATAATGAGCCCCATATATTGCTCCATACAGAATAATTGGTCCCATATAATGTTCCATACAGTATATGATGAGCTCCACAGTATATGAAAGCCAACTGCCAAGTATGTAAATCAGGTGATTTGCATCTCTGTAATGAGGAGGGGTGTGGTCTAATGACATCAACACCCTATATAAGGTTTGCTTAATTATTAGGTAACTTCCTTTCCTTTCGCAAAATGGGTCAGAAGAGTGATTTGACGGACTCTGAAAAGTCAAAAATTGTGAGATGTCTTGCAGAGGGATGCAGCAGTCTTGAAATTGCCAAACTTTTGAAGCGTGATCACTGAACAATCAAGCGTTTCATGGCAAATAGCCAACAGGGTCACAAGAAGCGTGTTGATAAAAAAAGGCTCAAAATAACTGCACATGAATTGAGGAAAATCAAGCGTGAAGCTGCCAAGATGCCACTTGACACCAGTTTTGCCATATTTCAGAGCTGCAACATTACTGGAGTATCAAAATGCACAAGGTGTACCATACTCAGGGACATGGCCAAGGTAAGGAAGGCTGGAAAATGACCACCTTTGAGCAATAAATATAAGATAAAACGTCAAGACTGGGCCAAGAAATATGTTAAGACAAATTTTTGTAAGGTTTTATGGACTGACGAAATGAGAGTTACTCTTGATGGGCCAGATGGATGGGCCCGAGGCTGGATCAGTAAAGGCCAGAGAGCTCCACTCTGACTCAGACGCCAGCAAGGTGGAGGTGGGGTACTGGTATGGGCTGGTATCATCAAAGATGAACTTGTGGGACCTTTTTGGGTTGAGAATGGAGTGAAGCTCAACTCCCAGACCTACTGCCAGTTTCTGGAAGACACCTTCTTCAACCAGTGATACAGGAAGAAGTCGGTATCATTCAAGAACAACATGATTTTCATGCAGGACAATGCTCCATCTCATGCATCCAAATACTCCACAGCGAGGCTGCCCAGTAAAGATCTAAAAGAAGAAAAAATAATAACATGGCCCCCTTGTTCACCTGATCTGAACCCCGTAGAGAACCTGTGGTCCCTCATAAAATCTGAGATCTACAGGGAGTCAAAGCATTACACCAGTGGGAACAGTGTCAGGGAGGCTGTGGTGCAATGTTGATCGTAAACAGATCAAGCAACTGACTGAATGTATGGATGGAAGGCTTTTGAGTGCCATCATAAAGAAAGGTGGCTATGTTGGTCCCTTTTGTTTTCTTTTGGTTTTGAATGTCAGGAATGTTTATTTCTACATTTTGTGTTGTTATATTGGTTTACCTGGTGAAAATAAACAAGTGAGATGGGTATATATTTGGTTTTTATTAAGTTGCCCTATAATTCTGCACAGTAATAGTTACTTGCACAAACAGATAACCTCCTAAGATAGCCAAATCTAAAAAAAACCCCACTTTTTACTTGCACAAACAGATAACCTCCTAAGATAGCCAAATCTAAAAAAAAACCCACTCCAACTTCCAAAAATATTAAGCTTTGATATTTTTGAGTCTTTTCGGTTGATAGAGAATATAGTTGTTGTTCAATAATAAAAAGAATCCTCTCAAATGCAACTTGCCTAATAATAATTATGCAAACAGTGTATAATGCTCCATATTAATGGGCCCCATTAATAATGCTCCAGTGTATAATGGGCCCTGTATATGATGCTCCAGTGTATGATGGGTGATTGGTCACATTTATAATGCTCCAGTGTATGATGGGCCCCATTTATAATGCTCCAGTGTATGATGGGCCCCATTTATAATGCGCAGATGTATGATGGGCCCCATTTATAATGCGCAGGTGTATGATGGGCCCCATGGATGATGCTCCAGTGTGTGATGGCCCCATTTATAATGCTTCAGTGTATGATGAGCCCATATAATGCTCCATATATAATGGGCCCCATATGATGCTCCAGTGAATAATGGGCCCTATCTATGATGCTCAAGTGTATGATGGGCCCCATATATAATTCTCCAGTGTATAATGCTCCTCATATATTGATCCAAACATTAAAAAAATGAAATACCTCTCCTCACTGGGCACTGCTCTACTCTAGACTCCTCAGCGTCACCATCTTCCAGCTCTCTGCACTTGGACTGTTCAGGCAGAGGGCATACAGACGTGACATCATCACGCTCTCTGATATGAATGTCACTGTCAGGAAACACGGAAGAGGTCACAGCAGTGGATCAGGGAGAGGTAAGTATTGCAAGTGCTGGTGCCCTGGGCAATCAGGAGGGGCCCACTCGTGGGCGACAGCAGTGGCACAGGGCCCCTCATAGTACGACGGTGTCTGTGACGGTGAGTGGGCCCCCCCACCGTCAGAGACTTTTCGTACTGTGAGGGGCCCTGTGCCAGTGCCGTCACCAAGAGTGGGCCCCCAACTGGCATACTGGCATATGTTGAGGTGTAGGCTGGACGTTCAGCAGCTGCAAATGGAGGAATTGCAGAAGTCAGAAGAAGAGGAGGACAAAGCGAGCCATTTTGCTGGCAAACTATGTGTCATCAGAGGAAGAAGGTGCAAAATCCTTTGAAATCCAGGCATGGTTCATTTTAATGAAGGTGAGATCACCAACATTTTGGGTCAACAGCCGGGTCCTTCTTTCTGTCAGGATTGATCCAGCAGCACTGAAGACTCTTTCTGATAGCACACTACCAGCAGGGCAAGCGAGCTCCGGTAAGGCATATTGTGCCCATTCAGGCCAGGTGTCCAGTTTAGAGGCCCAGTAGTCAAAAGGGAATGAACTGTGAGGGAGAACATCGATAGGGGAGGAGAGGTAATTTTGAACCATAGTTGACAACTGCTGTCTCCTGTCTGTTGCAATCGATTCAGTATTAACAGTCGTGTGAGCGGTCCTCGGGAAACCAGTCCACAACATGGTCATGAAACCCCTGTCTCCAATGCCAGTTCGGCTGTGTGCACCACGAACACCTCTTCCACTTGGCCCAGTACGGCTCGTGGTAGAACCTGCACCGCTGCTGTGTGCTGGGAATGCCTCTAACAAATGGTTTACCAGAGTTGCTTGTTTGTTCGCCAATATTAGCTCTAGGTTATCCTGTGGCATGATGTTCTGTAATTTGCCTTTATATCATGGATCGAGGATGCTGGCCAAACAGTAGTCATCCTCCTTCATAATTTTGACAATGCGGGGGTCCCTTTTTAGGATCCGCAAGAGATAATCACACATGTGGGCCAATGTTCCAGGTGTCAATGATGCACTGACAGTGGTGGGTGGAGGAAAACTTTCTGCCAAATCCACATTCCTCCAGTCACGCACAAGCCCTGTACCTGACCTTGGCTAGCTAACATTTTCTCTTGCCCCACGAGAAGCATCCTTCTCCCCAAAATAATTATCCCCCTCATCCTCCTTCTCCTCCTCCTCTTCCTCTTCTTCCTCCACCTCGTCCAGGACAGTTCCCTGAACAGACAATGGCTGAGTGTCATCAAGGCTTCCCTCCTCCTCCTCCTCTTCATCCTCCGTTGCAGACGCCTGATCCTTAATGTGCATCAAATTTTGCATGAGCAGATGCATAACTGGGATGCTCAAGCTTATGATGGCATCGTCTGAGCATACCAGCCGTGTGCATTCCTGAAAACACTGAAGGACTCTACAGAGGTCTTTCAGCTTTGACCACTGCACACCCGACAACTCCATGTATGCCCTCAAACTGCCTGCCCCTGTATCCTCCCACAAAGGCATTACAGCCTGCCTCTGTTTGCACAGCCTCTCAACCATGTGCATGGTGGAGTTCCACCTTGTTGCAACATCTATGATTAGGCGGTGCTTGGGGAGGTGGAGCGATTGCTGCAGCCTCTGCATACGACTGGAGTCTACAGGCGAGCAACAGATGTGTGAGCACAGTCTTCGCACCTTATGAAGCAGGGCTGTTAACTCCGGATAATTATTTAGGAAGCACTGCACCACCAGGTTCAAGGTGTGAGCCAGGCAAGGTATGTGTCTGAGTTTTGCAAGGGCTATGGCCGCCACAATATTACGGCCGTTAGCACTGACTACCTTGCCTGGCTCAAGATATAGACTGCCCAGCCATGACTCAGTTTCTCGCTGCAAGTAGTCGGCCAGTACCTCTGCGGTGTGTCTGTTGTCGCCCAAAGACATCAACTTTAGTACAGCCTGCTGATGCTTACCACTAGCTGCTCGATAGTGGGACACCTCGTGTGCAACACTGGCGGCTGCGGATGGAGTGTTCGCGCGACTGCGCTCTGTCAATGAGCTTTCGCTTCTGGAGGAGGAGGTGGGTCAAACGCCTACAGTCAACTGTTTCCTATACCATGGGCTAGGCATCACTGTCCCATGGTTGCTGTCCCCTGTGGACCCTGCATTCACCACATTAACCCAGTGCGCAGTGATGGACACATAATGCCCCTGGCAATGTCTACTGACCCATGCATCTGTTGTGAGGTGCACCTTTCCACTCACTGATTGTTTGAGTGCATGGACAATGCGGGCTTTCACATGCAGATGAAGGGCAGGGATGGCTTTTCTAGAAAAGAAGTGCCGACTGGGTAGGTCATAGCGTGGGACAGCGTAGGCCATGAGCTCTCGGAACGCTTCGCTTTCAACCAAATGGAACGGCATCATCTCTAATGAGATCATTTTGGCAATGTAGGTGTTCAAAGCCAGTGTATGCGGATGAGAGGATGAGTACTTTCATGTCCTACTCAGAGTGTCTGGTAGGGTGAGCTGGACTTGACAGCTGCATATGGGGGAACTAGCAGTGGACCTGACGGACTGACAGGGGGTTGGTGATGGTGATGGTGGTGGTGGTGATGGCCTAGATTCAGTCTTTCATTGCAAAAACATTGTGATTCCCTGACAGCTTTGGCCTTGCGACGACACCTCAACATTTCTTGCTGGTGGGGTGCTTACGGGTGGGCTTTCAGTGGGAGAAGTGATGGAGCGTTGCTGGCTACCTTCAGTCGGAGCAGGTGCACTTGTGCTACCTGAGGTTTTGTAGTCCATCCACGCTTGCAAGTGCATGGTGGTTAAATGTCTAAGCATGCAACTGGTATTCAAATTTCTCAGATTTTTCCCTCGGCTAAAGGTACTTTCACACTTCTTACCCTTTGCCTCATCAATAGGATTTTGGTCAAAAAAGTGCCACACTGCACTTTTCCTACTATGGTATAAATTTTCAGGGCTTGCACGCTGTGCTAATTTGACCATCTGGCCAAGCTGTCCTGCAACTCTTTTTGTTTTTTTACCACGTTTTTGGACAGCTACGGGCCTGCCAGATAACTGCTGCTGCGATGACGATGCCTGATGCAGATCCTTCTCCTCTTCTGAGCTATTGCCAGCAGCACCCTCTTCCCTCAATGGATCCCAATCCGGGTCAACAACTGGGTCATCCATCACCTCCTCTTCAATTTCATCTGCACCTTCCTCTGTGTCACCGTGTAAGGTGGTATAGTATGCGGGAAGGGGCACCTGAGTTTCATCAGGGTCAGATTCTGGCTCAGTAGACTGCGAGTGCAATGTAGTGCTCTGGGTCAACGTACTAGCAGAATCATCTAGCAGTGGCTGTGCATCAGTGCACTCCATGTCAAATTCATCTTGGACTGGGGAATTCAGGATTTGACTTGATAACCCAGGCATGGTATGTGAAAAGAGCTCCATGGAGTAATCTGAAGTGTGGCCTGCCGCATCCTTCACTTTTGATGGGGGTGTAAGGACAAAAGGAAAGGTGTTGTTCCTGACCAGAAGCCTGCACTGACGACTCAGTGCTTGCAGTTTTTGAAACTTCAGAAGAGGAGGCGATAGAGCTGGAGGCTGTTTTGGCAATGTAAGCCAAAACCTGTTCCTGATGCTCCGGCGGTTTACCTAGTCCCAGAAAAGGGAACCTTACAGGCCTTCTTAAGCCAGTCGATGAAGCAGGCTCAACATCTCCTGCCTTAGCTGCTATTGTGCTTTTGGCATAACCAGCAGATACACCACCACAACCATCAGTACCAGCTGCCCCCCCACCCATGTCTGCAGCCTCTTCCACCATACTTCCTCATGTTTGGGAAAATGTACCATAAATACCAGCAGATATATGGTAATATATGAGGACCGTATACTTATTTCCAGAGTCACACACACACACTGTCTCAGTATGGATTTGACCGTAATCCAAACAGCAGATATACGGTACTGTATCAGTAGCGGACAGCTGAATACGGTGTAGGGGAAATTTAAATCTCTGTATACTTATTTCCGGAGTCACACACAGACGCTGTCTCAGTATGGATTTGACCGTCATCCAAACAGCAGATATACGGTACTGTATCAGAAGCGGACAGCTGAATACGGTGTAGGGGAAAATGCAAATTTCCTTATATTTATTTCCGGAGTCACACACACATGCTGTCTCAGAATGGATTTTACCGTAATCCAAACAGCAGATATACGGTACTGTATCAAAAGCGGACAGCTCTATATGGTGTATGGAAAAATGTAAATCTCCATATATTTATTTCTGGAGTCACACACAAACTGACTCAGTATGGATTTGATCATAATCCAAACAGCAGATATACGGTATTGTATCAGAAGTGGACAGCTCTTTATGGTGTATGTAAAAATGTAAATCTCCGTATATTTATTTCCGGAGTCACACACAGAAAGCATTTATTTGTCTGTGATACCAGCTGGTAAATGGTAGTGTGTGAGGAGCGTACAGCTCTATACGGTGTATGGAAAAATGGAAATCTCCGCATATTTATTTCCGGAGTCACACACACATGCTGTCTCAGTATGGATTTGACCATAATCCAAACAGCAGATATACGGTACTGTATCAGAAGCTGACAGCTGAATACGGTGTAGGGGAAATGTAAATCTCCGTATATTTATTTCAGGAGTCACACACACATGCTGTCTCAGTATGGATTTGACCGTAATCCAAACAGCAGATATACGGTACTGTATCAGAAGCGGACAGCTCTATATGGTGTATGGAAAAAAGTATTTCTCCATATATTTACTTCCGGAGTCACATACATACGCTGTCTCAGTATGGATTTGACCGTAATCCAAACAGCAGATATACGGTATTGTATCAGAAGCGGACAGGTCTCTATGGTGTATGTAAAAATGTAAATCTCCGTATATTTATTTCTGGAGTCACACACAGATAGCATGTATTAGTCCGTGATACCAGCCGGTACACGGTAGTGTGTGAGGAGCGTACAGCTCTATACGGTGTATGGAAAAATGGAAATCTCTGTATATTTATTTCCGGAGTCACACACAGATAGCATGTATTTGTCCGTGACACCAGCCGGTCCACGGTAGTGTGTAAGGAGCGTACAGCTCTATAAGGTGTATGGAAAAATGTAAATCTCTGTATATTTATTTCCGGAGTCACACACACACGCTGTCTCAGTATGGATTTGACCTTAATCCAAAGAGCAGATATACGGTACTGTATCAGAAGCGGACAGCTCTATATGGTGTATGGAAAAATGTAAATCTCCATATAATTATTTACGGAGTCACACACAGATAGCATGTATTTGTCCATGATTGCAGCCGGTACATGGCAGTGTGTGAGGAGCGTACAGCTCTAGACGGTGTGGGAAAAAATGAACGCTCAGTAACTGTGCAGAAAAAAAGAATAAAAGTATGAGTGCTGTGTAAAAAGCAGTCTGTACAGCAATGTGCACACAGCAATGCAGCTATCAGGCAGCCTAATAACCAGCGCTGCTGCACACCAAAAAATCCTCCCCTGTCACTGCACACTAACTGTGCAGCACAATTGCTATCAGCAGAAGCACAGAATGTTTTTTCTTTCCTGCCTATCTCTTTTCTTTCCTGTCTAACACTCTCCCTGTTGAGAAACAGTGGCAGCCAGCAACCTCTCCCTATGCTAAGATCGGCAGAAGTAAAATGGCGGTCGTCGGTCAGGGCTTTTATAGCCACTGTGACACCACACAAAGCAAGCCAATCACTGCAATGCCCTTCTCTAAGATGGAGGTGGCCGCTGCCCATGTCATCGCATTGCCCACAGTGTGCGTCCTTGCTCATTGGCAGAGAAAAGGCGCCTAAAAGCATTATAGGAAACGTGACTTTGGCGGTCAGGTTGGCGACCGCATGACCGACTTTACGCTATTGTCAGGTTTTGCTCACTGAAATCCGACTTTGGCGAACGTCGTCGACTTTTGAATCTGACAGACCCGTTTCGCTCAACTCTAATGGCCCTGCTTGTAATTTTTTGCTGGTTTTGCACTTAGTGAATAGCCTTTATGAGTCAAATAGTAGCACTACTTGACAATTTGAACAGGATATGTATTAAGGTCTCCTTTATAATAATAATGATTATTTTATTTCTATAGCACCAACATATTCTGCAGCACTTTACATTTCAGTGAAGCCTTGTACAGACAATAAGACATTGCAGATTAACAATAATCACATAAATCAATAACTACCGCAAAAGGAATGTGGGCTGTTCTCGTAAGCTTACAATCTATGAGGAATTAGTTGAGAGATGAAAGGTAGATGCTAACAATTGCTTGTATTGAACTGTCCAGCCATCAATATAATCAATAGGGTATTCACTTAATGCTGCATGAATCCATCACCAACCAATATGTGTACTGACACAGAGGGCTATTAAGCGCATGTAGAATGTGTGTAAATAGATGTTATGAGGGTCCTGGTTTTGAAGAAAATTTTGCATGGGCAAAACAGGGATAATTAGATAAATATGTTGAGGTAAAAGGCCAGTCTTTTTGTCTAATACAAGGTGTATCTGAGTCCCTTAATTTTATAATTTCTTGCTTCCTTCATAAATTTCACTGAAATTTCCATTTTTTTTTATAAAAAAAATTCAGTTTTGATTTAGTTAAGCTATTTTTTTTTAATTTTTTCTAAATTTTGCCTTATACACAAGTCATTAAACAGGAAAAAATGTTTAACATTTTTTCCTGTAAACTCCAATTTCTCTTTGATTTTGAATCTTTTATGGTCAGTTCTTTAAGTAAACTAAAACTGTGACACCATTGTTCTCAGCAGTGATCTGGGAGTCAGAGAAGCTTCCAAGAATCCTTCCCATGCTGCTCTCCTTCCATTCAGCACTTTTTCGATCCATTCCAACTCTTTTCATTGCCCATCAGTCTTGCTTGTATTGGCTGCTGGAAAAATGCTCTGATTCCTCATTGACTCCCATTATACTCGTTACTTGAAATCAGCGTTAGAGCATTAGGAATTGCTCGGTTTGAGTAACAAGCATCTAAGCATTTTAGTGTTCGCTTATCGCTAATACTCGCATGTAATTTCATCATGTTTAAAAAGAACTTGCTACCTGGGTCATCCTGCTTAATTAACAGACAGTATTATCAAGAGGTCTGGCTGCAAAATTGCAAACAGATATATTTTTCTCTGAAACACTTAGAGAAAATCAAATGAGAAAAAAGATCCAGCTCTTGGGTACTTGGAAATTCATCATTTATTAGAAAAACTTTGAAAACTCCAACTTCATAACAGAGACCGTGAATAATATCCCTGAAACACCAAGTGTAAAAAACAACAAAAAAATATATATATTAAAAATTAAAAACTTAATTTAATGATTTTCAGGAACAATGCCCTATCTTGACATTGCAACATTAAGCTGCTGATTCCTTGGAGATTAATGTTAACATGAACTCTTTTTTTAGGGTGAAAAAAAATCCATATTTTTACCCTATACAATCATGCCATCCAGTCCTTGATGATTTTCCAAGAGATTATTGAGAAAGGACTTGTTTTTTCTAATTTGACACTGAAGGAGAAAAAAGCTTTGGAGGAACTGTTGCCTAATAAAGACCTTATGATCAGAAAAGCGGATAAGGGTGGAGCGGTGGTATTACTTGAGACAAGTTTATATGAAAAATTAAATTTGGAGATGTTGGCGGACAATACTATGTATCTTGAATTGGACATGGACCATACAAAAAATGTTTCTGACATTTTAAAAAATTACTTCTGGAAGGGGTTAATATGGGTGCTATTATGGAGAATCTTGCTGAGGATTTGCTAATCTCTTGCCCGATTATACCCATTCTCCATTCTCTTCCAAAGATTCATAAACCCAATCTAAGAATCTAAGTTCTTGGTTGGACGTGCACTTGAAGCCATTGGTTAGGAATGCTCCAGTTTTTTTGAGAGACACTAAGCATGTCATTTCATCACTGAGTGGTTCTAAATGGCCTAATTAATGTTAGTGGCTTTCCTGTGAGGTGGCTCGTCTATATCCAAGTATCCCTCATTCAATGGCAATTGTGGCATTATCATCTTTCTTAAAAATTCATAGTAATTATACATTGGCCATTAATGAATTTATTTTGATAGCAATGGAATTTTTGCTAACCCACAAATATTTTTCTTTTAATCAGAAATATTTTTCCAAAATCAGGGAGCCCCGATGGGTGTTGGATTTTCACCTGCCATTGCTAATATATTCATGGCCATTTGGGAAAAAAACTATCTTTTTAAACGCTGCCTCTGATTTCTCGTCCCATGTCAGGTGGTATGGTGGTTATTTTGACGAACTCCTCCTGATATGGGATGGGCCTGAGAAGACCGCCAATGTTTTTCTTGATTTTCTTAACAAAAATAATAGACTGCTCAAAAAAATAAAGGGAACACTTAAACAACAGAATATAACTCCAAGTTAATCAAACTTCTGTGAAATCAAACTGTCCACTTAGGAAGCAACACTGATTGACAATCAATCTCCTCAATAAAGGAGTGGTTCTGCAGGTGGGGACCACAGACCACAATATCAATGCTTTCTGGCTGATGTTTTGGTCACTTTTGGATGTTGGTTATGCAATGTTATACGGCTAGAAAAGGTTGCAAAACCATTAAGGGGGGTGATCACCGTAGGAAACTACTAAACTGAGATTCTTGGTGGATATACACCCTGAAGACTAGAACCCCTATGGGTATGAACATCAAACATGATTTGACATATCATTATGTTTGAGTATTATGTTGCTTTTTTCTGCAAGATTTAATAAGTTTTTAATTTTTAATATATATTTTTTTGGTTGTTTTTTACACTTGGTGTTTCAGGGATATTATTCACGGTCTACATTATGCTTAAGTCTGTTAATATGTTTATTCATTATTGTGGAACAGGCATTTACTAATGATTGTTAGATGTTTCACCTGTGGTAACAGGCACTAGCATATATAGCTAACAAAGGAAATTTTTCATGTCAAGCAATGAATAAGAGCTTATGAGCTTGAACCGCGTCTGCTTATCATCCATGTGGATGTATATGATTATGCTTTTGTTATGAAATTGGAGTTTTAAAAGTTTTTCTAATAAATGATGAATTTCCAAGGACCCAAGAGCTGGATCTTTTTTCTCTTTTGATTGAACTCCCTGCTGCAACTACAGATCTTCCGTGCTTGGGCTCCTGGAGGATTGAGGGGTAAGCTAATCTTTTTCTTTAACTTAGAGAAAATATACCATATTTTTCAGACTATAAAATGCACCAGACAATAAGATACACCACAAATTTTCAGAAGGAAAGTGGGGAAAAAATTGAATGTGTCAAATGGGGGTCTGTTGTGAATTCCCTTGCTCGGACTTCTGAGCCGGAGCTCCCCCTGCTCCCTCTGGTGGTTACTGGGAGTAGTGCAGCTGGCCAGGTTGATTGAAGTTTGCCACCGGATGACGATAATTGGGAACCTGGGATAACTGGCTGGGAGCATATAATTGAGCAGGTTTCCCTTGCTGGTTGCTGGTGATTTCCTCATTGTGCATTTGGAGTTCTTTTGTCTCCTGCCTGATCTGCATGGTTCAGTTAAGTGATTCTTTTTCTAGTCCTTTGCATCTAATCTTGTTGTGCCTTTTTTTGCTTTCTGCTTTGTTGCTAGGGTTCGGCATACTGCCTGCTGGGGGCAGCATTGGGCCCCGCTCATATGTTACAGCTTGTGTCAGTTGGTTCAGTCCCTGTTATGTTAGTTTCTTTTGCTTTGCTTCCAGTTCATACCAGAGTGCTTATCTAGCGGGGGTGAGGTCGCGTGGCCTCAGGTTTTTTATATATCAGATGTGTTGGATTTTTTTAGGGTTTTGTGCATGATTGCAGACAGTATCTTTTCTGTCCTGTCTAGACAGCTTGGGTCCCACCATTTGCTCAGTCTGTTCTCTGCCCTTGTTTGTGTCTCATCTTGTCTCACTGACAATATATGTTTGGGGGCTGTCTATTCCTTTGGGGATCTGCTCCGGGGCAGTTTAGATTTCACCTTTCTGACTTTAGGCTTAGTTAGTTCTCCGGCTGTGCCAAGGCATCTAAGGCATCATAGAAATGCTCCATGGCTACTGCTAGTTGTGTTGATAGGATCAGGGGTCAGCAATCCGCTTAGTTTCCAACCTCTCTGGCTTTCTGGTGGCTTAAAAAGAGAAAAAAAAAAAAAAAGAAAATTGTTCCTGCAATCCTCCTCGGTGACCAATTATTATTATTATGCATTTATATTGCGCCATTTATTCCATGGAGCTTTACATGTGAAAAGGGGAAATATAGACAAGTGTAATATATACAAGACTAATATACAAGTGTAAGACAAGGGACAAGGGACACACAAGCACATAAGGAGAGGAGACCCTGCCCGCGAGGGCTCACAGTCTACAGGGCTGGGTGAGGATACAGTAGGAGAGGGTAGAGCAGGTCATGCGGTGGTTCAGTAGACCGAGGATCATTGCAGGCAGTAGGCTTGTCAGAACAGGTTGGTCTTCAGGTTCTTCTTGAAGGTTTCCATTGATGGTGAGAGTCTGATGTGTTGCGGTAGGGAGTTCCAGAGTACGGGGGAAGCACGGGAGAAGTCTTGTATGCGGTTGTGGGAAGAAGAGATAAGGGGGGAGTAGAGAAGGAGATCTTGGGATGATCGAAGGTTGCATGCGGGTAGGTATCTAGAGACCATCTCACAGATGTATGGAGGAGACAGGTTGTGGATGGCTTTGTATGTCATGGTTAGGGTTTTGAATTAGATCCTCTGGGCAATAGGAAGCCAGTGAAGGGCCTGGCATAGGGGGGAGACAGGGGAATAGCGGAGAGACAGGTGGATTAGTTGGGCAGCAGAGTGTAGGATGGACTGGAGCGGTGCTAGAGTGCTAGAGGGGAGGCCAGAGAGTAGGAGGTTGCAGTAGTCGAGGCGGGAGATGATAAGAGCGTGCACTAGTGTTTTTGTGGTTTCGTGGTTGAGGAATGAGCGGATCCGGAAATATTTTTGAGTTTGAGGAGGCAGGAGGAGGCGAGGGCTTGAATGTGTGGTTTGAAAGAGAGTGCAGAGTCGAGGATCACCCCAAGGCACCGGGCATGCGGGGCTGGGGAAAGAGAGCAGCCGTTGACATTGATGGATAGGTCTGGTGGAGGGGTAGAGTGAGATGGGGGAAAGATGATGAATTCTGTTTTGTCCATGTTCAGTTTGAGAAAGCGAGCAGAGTAGAAGGCTGAGATAGCAGACAGACATTGTGGGATGTCAGTCAGTAAGGAGGCGAGGTCGGGTCCAGATAGGTAGATCTGCGTGTCATCGGCATAGAGGTGATACTGCAAACCATGGGATTCTATGAGCTGTCCCAAGCCGAAGGTATAGATGGAGAATAGTAGGGGTCCTAGGACAGAGCCTTGGGAAACACCGACAGACAGGGGGCGAGGTGAGGAAGTGGTGTGTGAGAGGGAGACAGTGAATGTACGGTCCGTTAGGTATGATGAGATCCAGGATAGGGCCAAGTCTGTGATGCCAAGAGATGAGAGAATCTGTAGCAGAAGGGAATGGTCTACGGTGACGAAGGCAGAGGACAGGTCCAGGAGAAGGAGAACAGAGTAGTGTCGCTTGCTCTTGGCGGTTAGTAAGTCGTTAGTGACTTTAGTTAGGGCAGTTTCAGTTGAGTGATGCGGTCGGAAGCCAGATTGTAACCGGTCAAAGAGGGAACAGGAGGAGAGATGGGAGGACAGTTCAAGATATACATGCTGTTCCAGTAGTTTTGAGGCGTAAGGGAGAAGAGATATCGGATGATAGTTAGACACAGAGGATGGGTCAAGGGAGGGCTTTTTGAGGATGGGTGTGATTGAGGCATGTTTGAAGGATGAGGGAAAGACACCATTTGTAAGTGAAAGGTTGAAGAGGTGTGTTAGAGATGGGATGAGGACTGTGGCCAAGTTAGGGATGAGGTGGGACAGGAGTGGGTCAAGGGTACAAGTGTTGAGGTGTGATCTTGACAGAAGGGTGGAGAGCTGATTGTCTGTCATGGTGGAGAAGCTGGCTTTTTCAGAACAGGGCTAAGCGGTTAAGAGGGGCATTGGGGCTGCGGGCCAAAGTTTTGTCTAATCGTGTCGATCTTCTGCAAAGTCTTCAGCAGAGATGAGAGGAGGGGGAGGAGGTGCTGTGGAGTGGAGTAGAGAATTGATAGTGTTGAAGAGCTGTTTAGGGTTATGAGACGGGGAGGATATGAGAGATGCGAAGTAAGTTTGCTTTGCTGCAGAGAGCGTGGACTTAAAGCTGGCAAGGGACTGCTTGTATGTGTTGAAGTGCTCAGTAGAATGGGTTCACTTCCATCTCCGCTCAGTGGCCCTGGAAACCCGTCTCAGTACTTTGGTCAGGCTGGTCAGCCAGGGCTGCCTATTGATTGTTCGAGTTTTGCTCTGCGTGAGGGGGCAGCCGAATCAAGTGTTGCTGTTATTGTGGTGTTATAAAAAGTGGCAGCAGCATCTGTGTCGTGAAGGGAAGCTATGTCTGTAAGGGGGAGAAGGTATTCAGAGAGTGATTGTAAATTGAGGTGTTTGAGATTCCTGCGAGGGTGAGCGAGTTTATGGAGCGGGAGTTGCTCAGTGAGAGAGGAGAGGGAAGAGAATGTCAGTAGGTTGTGGTCAGACAGGGGGAGGGGTGAGTTATTGAGCTTAGTGAGGGAATAGAGATGGGTGAAGATAAGGTCCAGCTTGTGACCATCTTTGTGAGTGGCCGCAGAGGACCATTGAGTGAGGCCAAGGGAAGTCGTGAGCGATAGAAATTTAGAGGCAGCCAAGGTGGAAGTGTTAATCGGGATGTTGAAGTCGCCCATGATGATGGTGGGGATATCAGCAGAAAGGAAATGGAGTAGCCAGGTGGTGAAGTGGTTGAGAAAGGTGGAGATGGCTAGTTCTGGGGGCGGTAGATGATAGCCAGCTGGAGGTTGGATGGGGAGTAGATGCGGACGGAGTGCACCTCAAATGAGGGAAGAGTAGCGGAAGGTGGCAGAGGAATTGGGGTAAAGGAGCAGGTATCAGACAGGAGCAAGCCAACTCCTCCACCACATTTATTGCTGGGGCGAGGGGTGTGAGAAAGATGGAATCCGCCATAGGAAAGCGCAGCTGGAGAGGCTGTGTCAGAGGGAGTGAGCCAGGTTTCAGTGATGGCGAGGAAGGAGAGTTTGTTGGTGATAAAGAGGTCATGGATAAATGATAGCTTGTTGCAGACAGAGCGTGTGTTCCATAGGGCTCCAGGTAAGGGGGTTGGGGGAGTGGGGGCTGGATGAATAGGTATGAGGTTGTCATGGTTACGAAGATGTGTAGAGGATCGTGGCAGGGTGGTAGAAGTGAGTGTAGGGATGTGTTGAGGAGGGACAGGATTTGGGGATACGTCGCCAGCAATAAGGAGTAGTAGACAGAGCATTAGAAGGTGGGAGGAGGATAGGACATGATGTGGCCGTGCATGTCTGGAGAAAAAGGATTGTATGGGGAGGAACAGTTGTGAGGAGAAGGTTAGGTGGCTGGGGAGAATGGAGGGGGAGATGAATAGTTTCTTACTGGGGGGGATTGCAGGAGTTAGGGAGAAATAGAGTAGTATGGGGGTGATAGTAAAAAGAAGGCGAAACATTGTTGTGGTGTTATAGTCCATTACCTTACAGTCAATTCCAGTCCAATTCTAGTCTAATTCAACAGTACTTAGGCTGGTTTCACATTTGCGTTTTTTAGCGCTGGAAAAAAACGCATATGTGCGCATGCGTTTTTTCCCCTATATTTAACATGGGTGCGCATACCTGCGCGCTTGTAAGCGCATGTATGCGATTTTCATGCGCTGCGTTTTTTTGGGGTGTGCGTTTGTATTTTCCAGACGCAGCATGTTGCATTTTTTGGCCCTGCAAAAAAGCGCATGCGCACATATGCGCACGTTTTGCGCTAACAATGGCCATTATAGCCTATGGATGCGCATATGTGCGCACTGGCATGCTCATGTATGCGTTTTTTTGCATATGCGTTTTTTTTTTAACCATGGAATTTAGGGGTTTGGGTTAGAGTTAGGGTTAGTTAAGGGGGTTTAGGGTTAGGGTTAGGGTCAGGGTCAGGGTTAGGGTTGGGGTTTGGGTCAGGGTTAGGGTTAAGTATGGTTTTGTTAAGGGTTAGGGTCAGGGTTAGGGTCAGGATTAGGGTTAAGTATGGTTTCGTTAAGGGTTAGGGTCAGGGTTAGGGTTAGGGTTAGGGTTAGGGTCAGGGTTAGGGTTAGGGTTAGGGTCAGGGTTAGGGTTAGGGTCAGGGTTAGGGTTAAGTATGGTTTTGTTAAGGATTAGGGTCAGGGTTAGGGTCAGGATTAGGGTTAAGTATGGTTTTGTTAAGGGTTAGGGTCAGGGTTAGGGTTAGGGTTAGGGTTAGGGTCAGGGTTAGGGTTAGGGTTAGGGTCAGGGTTAGGGTTAGGGTCAGGGTTAGGGTTAAGTATGGTTTTGTTAAGGATTAGGGTCAGGGTTAGGGTCAGGATTAGGGTTAAGTATGGTTTTGTTAAGGGTTAGGGTCAGGGTTAGGGTTAGGGTTAGGGTCAGGGTTAGGGTCAGGATTAGGGTTAAGTATGGTTTGGTTAAGGGTTAGGGTCAGGGTTAGGGTTAGGGTTAGGGTCTGGGTTAGGGTTAAGTATGGTTTTGTTAAGGGTTAGGGTTAGGGTTAGGGTCAGGGTTAGGGTTAGTAAAGTCATGGTTTGGGTAGTGTGAGGGGCCACCTAAAAATGTTGGAAAAAAACGCAAACGCGGTAAAAACGCACTAAAAACGCATACAAACGCATAAAAACGCTGCGTTTTTTTCATGCATGCTCATAAAAATGCTTGAAAAAAACGCAGCAGTTGTATGCTTATGTATGCGTTTTTTCAATGCGTTTTTTTGCGGGAAAAACGCGCTGCAAAAAAAAGCAAGTGTGAAACTAGCCTTAGAAATAGCACTTTGAAATAGAATTTTGAAATTGATGGAGCCGTTCATAACAGGTGTCTGTTTACAGTCCTCAATCTTATCTTTGTTATAACAATACCAATATGTGTATTTTTCTCTATTTATTGTTAATGGAGAATAATGGGGGTGAACTGAACTTTTAGATTTTGCTTATTTTAAAACATTTTATTTACTTTTCACTGTATTTGTTTGTCCCCTTTGGGTACTTGAACCTGTCATCATCAAATCGCTTTTGCTATGTACAGCAATACCATAATATTGCTTGGTATAAAAAAAAAATCAGGGTCCCTTATGAACACTAGCTAGAAGCTGGAGTTCACAGGAGAAGCATCATGACAGGCACGTGGATCTTCAACAAATCCTCAGCCATCATGGCATCCCATCAGCATCCCGTGATTGCACAGAAGGCTCATGGAATGACATGCCCCCCCGATGTGCTCTAAATATTGCTATCAGTGATTTACAGCGGCTTTGAGCGGCGGGTGATGGATGAAATTCACACTCATCATCTGCCAAGAAAGATTCAGGGTCAGTTCCTGACCCCATATGGAGTGCAGGGATCCGGCATATGACGTAACTGTATTTTTCATATGTCAGTAAGAGGTTAAAGCATTTTTGCTACACGTGCCTAAAATTTTTACACAGTACTGAATAAACTTTGAGTTGAGTAATGTAAACCTTACGTACTTGGCAAAAATTGACTAGCATCAAACTCAAGGTGACATTGAAAAATCAAAGCTGTAGTTATATATAGAACACAAATACTCAACAGTCATTAAGATGCTCAATTAACAGGAAGCATTTCTATCACAAATCAAACCAACCATTGTGGTTTCTTTCATTTAGCAGCATAAGTTACTTTCACTTTGATGTGAATAGAGAGAAAAAATAGAACAATAATGTGCTTCCCAGACAGACAGGTTGTATAGGATAATGGCTTTTACTGAAAGCTGGTGAGCTAACTTCAGCAACTAAATCAATAGAATAATGGAAACTAATGTAAGGATTACATTACATTAGGATCAGAATACTTCAAATATTTTAACATGCACTCTCTCTCTCTCTTTCTCTGTCTCTCCACGGGAGTGAATATTTTTTGATATTCTACATACCATGCATTAAGCTTTTTTTCAGCAAGTTACATGTAACTCATATTTGCACGAACTTTCACCTATTTGCTGCCTGTTAATGTTGTATTGTTTCAAGTGAAGATGAGTGAATTCATTCTAAGTTAATCAAATTTGCTATAAATTTCCCACAAATTTTTGATTCTGCAAAATCTGAATTTTTAAGAATTCATTTTGATTGAATCTAATAAAGTGGCTGGATTTAAAAATAAACAATAAACTGTTATACTATCCTTGGTCCTCTCAATACCTGTCCTGTCCCACCGCTACCTCTCATCCTACACTCTATAATTGGCTCTCTCTTATCTTTCTTCTCCCTCTTGTCGCCTGAAAGTGTAGTAAATGTCTATATTTCACTCAATCATTTCAGTTGCAACCCATGTCAATGACATGCGACGCATCCTATGTGATTAACTGAGGAGTGAGGCCTAGTCAGCAGTGGGGAACATTGGAAGACTGCAGCGAGATAAAGAAGGAACAGAAGCTGATTAAAAAAGATAGAGGAGCAGATCAGGAGGAAGAGGAGTGGCAGAGGGAAATATGTGGGGAGGGCTGAAGAGATGTGACTATAAGAGTTTTTTTAACCCCTTCATGACCCCTTCATGACCCAGCAGTGGCGGATTAAGTGGACCATGGGCCCGGGGCTGTTCATAAAACCTGGGCCCCTGTACCCCCCTTCCCAGGAAAACATTTTCTGTCAAAATTTTGTGGCTCTTCTCACAAAAACACTGCATATGCTGATATTTAGGTATACAAATTGTAACATTTATTAGACCATAAAAACAAAGAAAAATTACTTTTTTCTCACAAGAAATTGTATTGTATGGTCAAACAATATAAATAATATTAAATATTCCTCAAAATCAACAGTCAAAATATATAATGTGGTATATACTAGCCTGTATTTCTTCATACAAGGTAAACATAAGGCTACATTCACCGTACCACATGTAAGTGCAAATAAGAACATGTAAACATAATATTAAACAATAATTCAACATAATTATTTATCTATAGAGATGTATATCTGTGTGGGTGGTAGCCTAACAGGAAAAGTGCAATGAGCACAGGCAACAATTTCTTAATGAACTAGAAACTCGGATTTTTTTTGACACTGAAGATCATAAACTGCTCACAGACTTTTTCGGCGAGATTTTTTGGTGCTAAAGTCATTGATGATTTCTGAGAGGTCTAGACTCTTCAAAAACTCTTGTTCAATGCTCATTAAAAAGAGATGATTGAGTCTGTCTTGTCCCATTTGACTCCTCAACTCATTTTTAATTTGTTTAAGTTTTGAAAAGGATCTCTCACCTGTGCAGTTTGAAACCATAATGCATAAATACAGCTAGCTGAGCGCTGCGGTCCCCGTGGGGGAATTGACAGCCGTACGGACCGCAGCACTTGGTTTGCTGCGGGTCCATACGGAAAACCCGCCACCATTCCGCCACGTGTGGACATGGCCTAAAAAGACGTTGCACATAAGCTGTAGGCCTACGGCCAATACGCACAAAATCGCCCAACGTGAACCTGGCCATAGGGGACGTGATGTGAGGACCTGAATGGGTTACATTACATAATGCATGCAGTGCACTGCTCACTGGTCCGAGGCTGTTCCTAAAGTCTGGGCACCCGGCACCCCTCTTGACCATGGCCCCCATCCCCCCCCATGCCCCCCACATCCACATAAAGTAGGTGAGAGAAAGATGTGGTAGGCAACTAAGGGCTAAAACACGTGTGCCTGCGATCAAGGACGGAGGCCCAGATGTTATGCGGTGTACTCTTAGAGGGTAATCATCAATAGGCAGGAAATGTACATTCAATTTATAATATTTAATGAGCAATCAACATAGGGCTAAAATACATGTATAGCAAAGAGTGTTTTTCCCCACATCCACATGAGTCAGTCATGACATACCTCCGTCCCACCCTGCTGCGACTTACCCCCAAGTTCGGAGAGGTGAGGAACAGGCAGTGCTGCTGCTGCTGCAACACTGTCCACCAGGCACCAGAGAGTTCTTCTTCCTCCTGTGATACACGGTGTCGGCTGGGCTGTCAGTTGCCGGGCCTCGCTGTATCTATGGACACCAACGAAGGGGAGGGAACAGAGGAGCCGCTGCCAGAGTGTGAGTGGCCAGCGTCACTCTGATGCAGCCACGTGATGCCAGTTGCTGGCCGGAATGAGCGCGGAGAGGGGAGGAGGATCAGGTGACTGAGCCAGCCATTCAGCGCAGCGCAGCCGCTGACAATTGCCGCGACACGCGACTATTGGGGGAAGCCAAAATTGCGTTGCGGTGGCTCCGGATTGGCCCCTGGGCCCCCAAAAAACCTTGGGCCCGGGATGAACTCGCAATCCGCCCCTATTAAGATCCGCCACTGTGACCCAGCCTTAATGACCTTAATGACCTGGCCATTTTTTGCAATTCTGACCAGTGTCCCTTTATGAGGTAATAACTCTGGAACACTTCAACGCATCCCAGCGATTCTGAGAATGTTTTTTCACGACATATTGGGTTTCATGCTAGTGTTAATTTAGGTCAATAATTTTTGCGTTTATTTGTGAAAAAATCAGAAATTTGGCGAAAAATTTGAAAATTTTGCAATTTTCAAATTTTGAATTGTTATTCTGTTAAACCAGATAGTTTTGTGACACAAATAGTTACTAAATAAGATTTCCCACATGTCTTCTTTACATAAGCACAATTTTGGAAACAATTTTTTTTTTGTTAGGAAGTTATAAGGGTTAAAAGTTGACCAGCGATTTCTCATTTTTACAACAAAATTTACAAAACCATTTTTTTTAGGGACCACCTCACATTTGAAGTCACTTTGAGGGGTCTATATGGCAGAAAACACCCAAAAGTAACACCATTCTAAAAACTGCACCCCTCAAGCTACTCAAAACTACATTCTAGAAGATTATTAACCCTTCAGGTGCTTCACAGGAACTAAAGCAACATGGAAGGAAAAATGGACATTTTAATTTTTCCAACACAAATTTTCTTTTAGCATCATTTTTTTCATTTTCACATGGGCAACTGGACAAAATGGATCCTAAAATTTGTTGGGCAATTTCTCCTGAGTACACTGATACCTCATATGTGGTCATAAACCACTGTTTGTGTGCACGGCAGGGCTCAGAAGGGAAGGAGCACATTTGACTTTTTGAATGGAAAATATACTGGAATATTTAGCGCTTGCCATGTTGCGTTTGGAGAGCTCCTGTGTGCCTAAACATTGGAGCTCCCCAACAAGAGACCCCATTTTGGAAACTAGACCCCCCAAGGAACTTATCTAGATGCATAGTGATCACTTTGAACCCCCAGGTGCTTCACAAATTGATCCGTAAAAAAAGTACTTTTTTTCACAAAAATTATCTTTTAGCCTCAGTTTTTTCATTTTCCCTTGGGCAACAGGATAAAATGGATCCTAAAATTTGTTGGGCAATTTCTCCTGAGCACCCCAATACCGCATATGTGGTCATAAACCACTGTTTGGGTGCACAGCAGGGCCCGGAAGGGAAGGAGCACCATTTGACTTTTTGAATGGAAAATTAGCTCCAGTCGTTAGTGGACACCATGTCGCGTTTGGAGAGCTCCTGTGTGCCTAAACATTGGAGCTCCCCCATAAGTGACCCCATTTTGGAAATTAGACCCCTTAAGGAACTTATCTAGATGTGTAGTGAGTAGAGTTGAGCGATACCGTCCGATACTTCAAAGTATCGTATCGGATGGTATCGGCCGATCTTTAAAAAAAGTATCGGTATCGCCGATTCCGATACCGGAAGTCCCATTCAAGTCTATGGGACTTCCGGTATCGGAATAAGAAAAACCCTTTCCTGCCCTTGTACAGCCTCTCTGGGGTCTGTACGGGCCTTTCGGGGGGCTGTGCCGGCCTGCCAGGGGGTCTGTGCAGGCTCCGGTGGTCTGTGCCGGCCTGCCGGTGGTCTGTGCAGGCTCCGGGGGGCTGTGCCGGCCTGCCGGGGGGCTGTGCCGGCCTGCCAGGGGGCTGTGCCGGCCTGCCGGGGGGCTGTGCAGGCTCCGGTGGTCTGTGCCGGCCTGCCGGTGGTCTGTGCAGGCTCCGGGGGGATGTGCCGGCCTGCCGGGGGGCTGTGCCGGCCTGCCGGGGGGCTGTGCAGGCTCCGGGGGGCTGTGCCGGCCTGCCGGGGGGCTGTGCCGGCCTGCCGGGGGGCTGTGCCGGCCTGCCGGTGGTCTGTGCAGGCTCCGGGGGTCTGTGCAGGCATCGTCCGATGGGACTACAAGTCCCATCGGGCGATGCCTGCTACCATGACAGTGATTGACACATTAGCCAATGATGGGACAGTAGTAGTCCCATCATCCGGCTAATGTGTTAAATGTAAAAAAAAAAAAAAAAAAAAAAATTACATGCTACATACATACAACATCCATACTACATACATGCTACATTCATACTACATACTACATACATGCTACATTCATACTACATGCAACATACATACTACATATATACTACATGCATGCTACATACATACTACATGCTACATACATACTACATATATACTACATGCATGCTACATACATACTACATGCTACATACATACTACATATATACTACATGCATGCTACATACATACTGCATGCTACATGCATGCTACATACATACTACATACATACTACATGCTACATACATACCACATATATACTACATACATACAATACATTCATACAATACATACATAGACATACAGTACATATAACATAGAGTAACATACTTACCAATACTTGTCACATTGTTCCCCGAAGCCATTGTCTTTCCGGAATAAATATTAACATAACAAACCACAAAAATACTCACCCACGATCCGAAGCAGTCCACGAGTGTGTCCCACGACGATCTTGGGTAGAGAACGGCAGCATCAGATGATGCTGCCGTTCTCTACGGGCTGCAGGAATCCAATGACGGAAGGTAGGTATCCTTCCGCACTGTATTCCTCCGCCACTTAAAAAAAAAAAAAGTCCCTAGTCTCACTTTATGCCATTGCTGTGTGGGAATTTCCCACACAGCAATGGCATAAAGTGAGACTAGGGACTTTTTTTTTTTTAAGTGGTGGAGGAATACAGTGCGGAAGGATACCTACCTTCCGTCATTGGATTCCTGCAGCCCGTAGAGAACGGCAGCATCATCTGATGCTGCAGTTCTCTACCCAAGATCGTCGTGGGACACACTCGTGGACTGCTTCGGATCGTGGGTGAGTATTTTTGTGGTTTGTTATGTTAATATTTATTCCGGAAAGACAATGGCTTCGGGGAACAATGTGACAAGTATTGGTAAGTATGTTACTCTATGTTATATGTACTGTATGTCTATGTATGTATTGTATGAATGTATTGTATGTATGTAGTATATATGTGGTATGTATGTAGCATGTAGTATGTATGTAGTATGTATGTAGCATGCATGTAGCATGTAGTATGTATGTAGCATGCATGTAGTATATATGTAGTATGTATGTAGCATGCATGTAGTATATATGTAGCATGTATGTAGTATGTATGTGGTATGTATGTAGCATGTAGTATGTATGTAGCATGCATGTAGTATATATGTAGTATGTATGTAGCATGTAGTATGTATGTAGTATGTATGTGGTATGTATGTAGCATGCAGTATGTATGTAGCATGCATGTAGTATATATGTAGTATGTAGTATGTATGTAGTATGTATGTGGTATGTATGTAGCATGTAGTATGTATGTAGCATGCATGTAGTATATATGTAGTATGTAGTATGTATGTAGTATGTATGTGGTATGTATGTAGCATGTAGTATGTATGTAGCATGCATGTAGTATGTATGTAGCATGCATGTAGTATGTATGTAGTATGTATGTAGTATGTATGTAGCATGCAGTATGTATGTAGCATGTATGTAGTATGTATGTAGTATATATGTAGTATGTATGTAGCATGTAGTATGTATGTAGCATGCATGTAGTATATATGTAGTATGTATGTAGCATGCATGTAGTATGTATGTAGTATGTATGTAGTATGTATGTAGCATGCAGTATGTATGTAGCATGTATGTAGTATGTATGTAGTATATATGTAGTATGTATGTAGCATGCATGTAGTATGTATGTAGCATGTAGTATGTATGTAGCATGCATGTAGTATGTATGTAGCATGTATGTAGTAGGTATGTAGTATATATGTAGTATGTATGTAGCATGTAGTATGTATGTAGCATGTATGTAGTATGTATGTAGTATATATGTAGTATGTATGTAGCATGTAGTATGTATGTAGCATGCATGTAGTATGTATGTAGTATTTTTTTTTTTTTTTTTTTAACATTTAACACATTAGCCGGATGATGGGACTACTACTGTCCCATCATTGGCTAATGTGTCAATCACTGTCATGGTAGCAGGCATCGCCCGATGGGACTTGTAGTCCCATCGGACGATGCTTGCACAGACCCCCGGACATCAGCACAGCCCCCCGGCAGGCCGGCACAGCCCCCCGGCAGGCCGGTACAGACCCCCACAGGGTGCACAGACCACCGGCAGGCCGGCACAGCCCCCCGGCAGGCCGGCAGAGACCCCGGGCAGTCCACACAGCCCCCCGGCAGGCCGGCACAGCCCCCCGGCAGGCCGGCAGAGACCCCCGGAAGGCCCGAAATGACGGCGCATCATGATGCACACACCGCGCATCATGATGACGTCAGGCCGTCAATCAACTGAACTTCCGATTCCGATGCCGAATTCCGATATTGAAAAAATATCGGAAGTCGGTATCGGAATTCCGATACAGCAAGTATCGGCCGATACCCGATACTTGCGGTATCGGAATGCTCAACACTAGTAGTGAGCACTTTGAACCCCCAAGTGCTTCACAAAAGTTTATAACGTAGAGCAGTGAAAATAAAAAATAATTTTTTTTCCTCAAAAATGATTTTTTGGCACGCTATTTTTTATTTTTACAAGGGTAATAGGAGAAATTGGACCACAAAAGTTGTTGTACAGTTTGTCCTGAGTACGCTGGTACCCCATATGTGAGGGGGAACCACTGTTTAGGCGCACGGCAGGGCTCAGAAGGGAAGAAGCACCATTTGACTTTTTGAAATGAAAATTAGCTCCAATCCTTAGCGGACACCATGTCGTGTTTGGAGATCCCCTGTGTGCCTAAACTTTGGAGCTCCCCCACAAATGACCCCATTTTGGAAACTAGACCCCCTAACGAACTTATCTAGATGCATAGTGAGCACTTTGAACCCCCAGGTGCTTCACAGAAGTTTATAACGCAGAGCTGTGAAAATAAAAAATATTTTTTTTTTCTAAAAAAAATATTTTTTAGTCCGCAATTTTTTATTTTCACAAGGCTTACAGGATAAATTGGACCCCAAAAGTTGTTGTACAGTTTGTTCTGAGTACGCTGGTACCCCATATGTGGGGGAAAACCACTGTTTGGGCACACGTCGGGGCTCAGCAGGGAATTAGTGACATTTTGAAATGCTTACTTTGATGGCATGGTCTGCGGGCATCATGTTACATTTGCAGAGCCCCTGTGTGCCTAAACAGTAGAAACCCCCCACATGTGACCTCATTTTGGAAACTATACCCCCCAAGGAACTTATCTAGATACATAGTGAGCACCTTGAACCCCCAAGTGCTTCACCGAAGTTTATAACGCAGAGCCGTGAAAATAAAAAATCATTTTTTTTCCTCAAAATAAATGATTTTTAGCCCGCAATTTTTTTTCACAAGGGTATCAGGATAAATTGGACACCAAAAGTTGTTGTACAGTTTGTCCTGAGTACGCTGGTACCCCATATGTGGGGGGGAACCACTGTTTGGGCACACATCGGGGCTCGGAAGGGAAGTAGTGACATTTTGAAATGCTGACTTTGATGGCATGGTCTGCGGGCGTCATGTTACATTTGCAGAGCCCCTGTGTGCCTAAACAGTGGAAACCCCCCACATGTGACCTCATTTTGGAAACTAGACCCCCCAAGGAACTTATCTAGATGTGTGGTGAGCACCTTGAACCCCCAAATGCTTCACAGAAGTTTATAACGCAGAGCTGTGAAAATAAAAAATCATTTTTTTCCTCAAAAAAAATGATTTTTAGCCGGCAATTTTTTTTTCCACAAGGGTAACGGGATAAATTCAACCCCAAAGGTTGTTGTCTAGTTTGTCCTGAGTACACTGATACCCCATATGTGGGGGATGACCACTGTATGGGCACACGTCAGGGCTCGGAAGGGAAGTAGTGACATTTTGAAATGCTCACTTTGATGGAATGGTCTGCGGGCATCATGTTACATTTGCAGAGCCCTTGATGTACCTAAACTGTGGAAACCCCCCAAAAGTGACCATATTTTGGAAACTAGACCCCATAAGGAACTTGCCTAGATGTGTGGTGAGCACCTTGAACCCCCAAGTGCTTCACAGAAGATTATAACGCAGAGCCATGAAAATAAAAAATCATTTTTTTCCTCAAAAAATGATTTTTTAGCTCGCAATTTTTTATTTTCCCAGGGTAACAGGAGAAATTGGACCCCAAAAGTTGCTGTCCAGTTTATCCTGAGTACGCTGGTACCACATATGTGGGGAGGAACCTTTGTTTGGGCACTTGTCAGGGCTCAGAATGGAAGTAGTGATGTTTTGAAATGCAGACTTTGATGGAATAGTCTTCAGTCGTCATTACATTTGCAGAGCCCCTTATGTGCCTAAACAGTGGAAACCCCCCACAAGTGACCCCATTTTGGAAACTAGACCTTCCAAGGAACTTAAGTAGATGTGTTGTGAGCACTTTGAACCCCCAAGTGCTTCACAGAAGTTTATAATGCAGAGACGTGAAAATGAAAAAATCATTTTTTTTCCACAAAAATAATTTTTTAGCCCCCAATTTTTTATTTTCCCAAAGGTAACAGGAGAAATTAGTCCCCAAAAGTTGTTGTGCAATTTTTCCTGAGTACGCTGATACCCAATATGTTGGGGTAAACCACTGTTTGGGCACACGTCGGGGCTTGGAAGGGAGGGAGCACCGTTTGACTTTTTGAACGCAAAATTGGCTGGAATCAATGGTTGCACCATGTCGCGTTAGGAGACCCCCTGATGTGCCTAAACAGTGGAAACCCATCAATTCTAACTTCAACACTAACCCCAACACACCCCTAACCATAGCCCTAACCCCAACACATCCCTAACCCTAATCCCAACCCTAACCATAACCCTAACCCCAACACACCCCTAACCATAACCGTAACCACAAGCCTAACCCTAATTCCAACCCTAACCCTAATTCCAACCCTAACACTATTTCCAACCCTAACCCTCTTTCCAATCCTAACCCTAACCCTCTTTCCAACCCTAACCCTAACCCTCTTTCCAACCCTAACCCTAATGGAAAAATAAAAATATTTTCTATATTTTATCAGTTGTGCCTACCTATGGGGGTGATAATAGGGGGGTTTATTTACTTTTTATTTCATTTTGATCACTGTGAGAGTGATCAAAATGAAAGAATGGAATCTGCAGCAGGCAGATTCGGGCGGGCGCACTGCGCATGCTCCCGCCATTTTCCAAGATGGAGGCTCCCACGATCTGGACCCGCGGGACACCAAGAGCGACAGGGGGACTCAGGACGTACCAGGGGGGTGAGGGGGGATCGGAAGCTGGCGGGGAGCGGAGGGAATGGGAGGGGGGGCAGATGATGACAGCGGCAGCAGATCACTGCTGTCATTCAGTGGTGGGGGGTGATCGCCGGTGGGGGAGGTCGGATCGGTGCCTCCAGCCAAGTCTGAAGCTACAGCAGCATTGGCCATGGCTGGATTGTAATATTTCATCAATTTTCATTGATGAAATATTACTATCGCTCTGATTGGCTGTTTCACTTTTAACAGCAAATCAGAGCAATCATAGCCACGTGGGGGCGAAGCCACGCCCACTGTGGTGAATTACAAAGCCCCCGTATCTGCGGGTCAGGTGACCTTTCATTGACCCCGGTCATCCGACCCGCAGGGGGGCTTTGAAGTCATGATACAGGGTATGCGTCATGGGTCGGATTGGCACCGACTTTCATGACGCATACGCTGTGTCACAGGTCGGGAAGGGGTTAACCTATTCCTGGCAAATTCAATTCACACTGACTTTATTCACTGCAAATCAAATTTCCTCCCTTAATTGAAAGAATCTGCCTGAATCATATTTCTGGAGATTTGCTCATTTCTAGATTTTAGTCATTTCCATTCATTGTGTAAAATATAGACACATTGAAATAAGAAGCAAAATGTACTATTACTTACCGAAACTTTTCTATATTGACACAAGTATTCACAAAACTGAATAGATTTGTAAATTAGAAAGCTGGTATTGTTTTAGATTTAATGATTCCTATATTTTCAGACATAAAAATAAAGATGATAGGCATAAAAATGACTGCCATATTAAACTGGATGCCACATCAATGCAAATGACTCGTATCCATATATCTTACTATGCCTACAGATCTCATAGAAAATAGAAGATCAATTTTATAATGCACTGACTGAAGAGCCAGGCGCTGCCCGGGCATAGTAACTAACTGTGGTTAGTTATAGCAAATTATAATTATCCTCCATCCCATAGTCCCGTGCCCATATACCCATCATACATATCCATGATCCCATAGGCCCGTGCCCATATACCCATCATGCATATCCTCCATTCCATAGTCGAGTGCCCATATACCCATCACACATCCTCCATCCCATAGTCCCATGCCCATGCACCCATCACACATCATCCATCCCATAGTCCCATGCCCATATACCCATCATACATATTCGCCATCCCATAGTCGAGTGCCCATATACCCATCACACATCCTTCATCTCATAGTCCCATGCCAATATACCCATCATACATATACTCCATCCCATAGTCCCGTGCCCATATACCCATCAAACATATCCACCATCACATAGTCCCGTGCCCATATACCCGTCATACATATCCTCCATCCCATAGTCCAGTGCCCATATACCCATCACACATCCTCCATCCCATAGTCCCGAGCCCATATACCCGTCATACATGTCCTCCATCCCATAGTCCCGTGCCCATATACCCATCACACATCATCTATCCCATTGTCCCGTGCCCATATACCCATCATACATATCCTCCATCCCATAGTCCGGTGCCCTCGAGCCTGTGACATAGCGCTCTGATATTCATTGGGCCTCACACAATCCAAAAGTGTCCAGTGTCCACAAGTGTCTGCAGAAATTCAAAATCTCCCTTATCCTGTAGTCACTTTTTTCACACCTGTGCCATCGAGCCTGTGACATATCGCTCTGATATTCAGTGGGCCTCACACAATCCAAGTGTCCAGTGTCCACAAGTGTCTGCAGAAATTCAAAATCTCCCTTATCCTGTAGTCACTTTTTTCACACCTGTGCCATCGAGCCTGTGACATAGCGCTCTGATATTCAGTGGGCCTCACACAATCCAAAAGTGTCCAGTGTCCACAAGTGTCTGCAGAAATTCAAAATCTCCCTTATCCTGTAGTCACTTTTTTCACACCTGTGCCATCGAGCCTGTGACATAGCGCTCTGATATTCAGTGGGCCTCACACAATCCAAAAGTGTCCAGTGTCCACTAGTGTGTGCAGAAATTCAAAATCTCCCTTATCCTGTAGTCACTTTTTTCACACCTGTGCCATCGAGCCTGTGACATAGCGCTCTGATATTCAGTGGGCCTCACACAATCCAAGTGTCCAGTGTCCACAAGTGTCTGCAGAAATTCAAAATCTCCCTTATCCTGTAGTCACTTTTTTCACACCTGTGCCATCGAGCCTGTGACATAGCACTCTGATATTCAGTGGGCCTCACACAATCCAAAAGTGTCCAGTGTCCACAAGTGTCTGCAGAAATTCAAAATCTCCCTTATCCTGTAGTCACTTTTTTCACACCTGTGCCATCGAGCCTGTGACATAGCGCTCTGATATTCAGTGGGCCTCACACAATCCAAGTGTCCAGTGTCCACAAGTGTCTGCAGAAATTCAAAATCTCCCTTATCCTGTAGTCACTTTTTTCACACCTGTGCCATCAAGCCTGGGACATAGCGCTCTGATATTCAGTGGGCCTCACACAATCCAAAAGTGTCCAGTGTCCACTAGTGTGTGCAGAAATTCAAAATCTCCCTTATCCTGTAGTCACTTTTTTCACACCTGTGCCATCGAGCCTGTGACATAGCGCTCTGATATTCAGTGGGCCTCACACAATCCAAAAGTGTCCAGTGTCCACAAGTGTCTGCAGAAATTCAAAATCTCCCTTATCCTGTAGTCACTTTTTTCACACCTGTGCTATCGAGCCTGTGACATAGCGCTCTGATATTCAGTGGGCCTCACACAATCCAAAAGTGTCCAGTGTCCACAAGTGTCTGCAGAAATTCAAAATCTCCCTTATCCTGTAGTCACTTTTTTCACACCTGTGCCATCGAGCCTGTGACATAGCGCTCTGATATTCAGTGGGCCTCACACAATCCAAGTGTCCAGTGTCCACAAGTGTCTGCAGAAATTCAAAATCTCCCTTATCCTGTAGTCACTTTTTTCACACCTGTGCCATCGAGCCTGTGACATAGCGCTCTCATATTCAGTGGGCCTCACACAATCCAAAAGTGTCCAGTGTCCACAAGTGTCTGCAGAAATTCAAAATCTTCCTTATCCTGTAGTCACTTTTTTCACACCTGTGCCATCGAGCCTGTGACATAGCGCTCTGATATTCAGTGGGCCTCACACAATCCAAAAGTGTCCAATGTCCACAAGTGTCTGCAGAAATTCAAAATCTCCCTTATCCTGTAGTCACTTTTTTCACACCTGTGCCATCGAGCCTGTGACATAGCGCTCTGATATTCATTGGGCCTCACACAATCCAAAAGTGTCCAGTGTCCACAAGTGTCTGCAGAAATTCAAAATCTCCCTTATCCTGTAGTCACTTTTTTCACACCTGTGCCATCGAGCCTGTGACATAGCGCTCTGATATTCAGTGGGCCTCACACAATCCAAAAGTGTCCAGTGTCCACAAGTGTCTGCAGAAATTCAAAATCTCCCTTATCCTGTAGTCACTTTTTTCACACCTGTGCCATCGAGCCTGTGACATAGCGCTCTGATATTCAGTGGGCCTCACACAATCCAAAAGTGTCCAGTGTCCACAAGTGTCTGCAGAAATTCAAAATCTCCCTTATCCTGTAGTCACTTTTTTCACACCTGTGCCATCGAGCCTGTGACATAGCGCTCTGATATTCAGTGGGCCTCACACAATCCAAGTGTCCAGTGTCCACAAGTGTCTGCAGAAATTCAAAATCTCCCTTATCCTGTAGTCACTTTTTTCACACCTGTGCCATCGAGCCTGTGACATAGCGCTCTCATATTCAGTGGGCCTCACACAATCCAAAAGTGTCCAGTGTCCACAAGTGTCTGCAGAAATTCAAAATCTTCCTTATCCTGTAGTCACTTTTTTCACACCTGTGCCATCGAGCCTGTGACATAGCGCTCTGATATTCATTGGGCCTCACACAATCCAAAAGTGTCCAGTGTCCACAAGTGTCTGCAGAAATTCAAAATCTCCCTTATCCTGTAGTCACTTTTTTCACACCTGTGCCATCGAGCCTGTGACATAGCGCTCTGATATTCAGTGGGCCTCACACAATCCAAAAGTGTCCAGTGTCCACAAGTGTCTGCAGAAATTCAAAATCTCCCTTATCCTGTAGTCACTTTTTTCACACCTGTGCCATCGAGCCTGTGACATAGCGCTCTGATATTCAGTGGGCCTCACACAATCCAAGTGTCCAGTGTCCACAAGTGTCTGCAGAAATTCAAAATCTCCCTTATCCTGTAGTCACTTTTTTCACACCTGTGCCATCGAGCCTGTGACATAGCGCTCTCATATTCAGTGGGCCTCACACAATCCAAAAGTGTCCAGTGTCCACAAGTGTCTGCAGAAATTCAAAATCTTCCTTATCCTGTAGTCACTTTTTTCACACCTGTGCCATCGAGCCTGTGACATAGCGCTCTGATATTCAGTGGGCCTCACACAATCCAAAAGTGTCCAATGTCCACAAGTGTCTGCAGAAATTCAAAATCTCCCTTATCCTGTAGTCACTTTTTTCACACCTGTGCCATCGAGCCTGTGACATAGCGCTCTGATATTCATTGGGCCTCACACAATCCAAAAGTGTCCAGTGTCCACAAGTGTCTGCAGAAATTCAAAATCTCCCTTATCCTGTAGTCACTTTTTTCACACCTGTGCCATCGAGCCTGTGACATAGCGCTCTGATATTCAGTGGGCCTCACACAATCCAAGTGTCCAGTGTCCACAAGTGTCTGCAGAAATTCAAAATCTCCCTTATCCTGTAGTCACTTTTTCACACCTGTGCCATCGAGCCTGTGACATAGCGCTCTGATATTCAGTGGGCCTCACACAATCCAAAAGTGTCCAGTGTCGACAAGTGTCTGCAGAAATTCAAAATCTCCCTTATCCTGTAGTCACTTTTTTCACACCTGTGCCATCGAGCCTGTGACATAGCGCTCTGATATTCAGTGGGCCTCACACAATCCAAAAGTGTCCAGTGTCCACTAGTGTGTGCAGAAAATCAAAATTTCCCCTGTCCTATAGACACCTTGTACCTTGTTTTACATTACTATATAGTTTGTTGGATTTTGTCTACATTTCTACCAAAAATGAGGAAGGCTGGTGGAAGAGGCCGTGGAATTGGGCGAGGGTTGGCAGCTGGTAATGATGGTGTTGGTGGTGGATCTGATGGTAGTGGCAAAAGCAAAATAGGACCGAATGCAGGAGGTGTTGAGCCTGCGTCATCGTCTGGCTCCACAAGGCCTCGAAGGCTTAGTTTTCTAGGAGTTGGCAAACCGCTTTTAAAGCCAGAGCTTCAGGAAAAAGTTTTGTCTTACATTGCTGACTCAGCCTCCAGCTCTATCGCCTCCTCTTCTGAAGTTGCAAAAAATAAAAGCACTGAGTCGTCATTGGAGGCTCATGTTCATGAACCACACCTTTCCTTGTGTCCTTCACCCCAACCAAGATTGAAGGATGACGCAGGCCATACTACTGATTACTCCATGGAGCTGTTTTCACATACCATGCCTGGATTATCAAGTGAAATGGTGAATTACCCAGGCCAAGATGAATCTGACATGGAGTGCACTGATGCACAGCCGCTGATAGATGATTCTGCTGGTACATTAACTCATAGCACTACATTGTCCTCGCAGTGTACAGAGCCAGATTCTGACCCTGATGAGACTCAGGTGCCCCTTCCCGCACACTATACCACCATACACGGTGACACAGGGGAAGGTGCTCATGACATTGAAGAGGAGGTGATGGATGACCCAGTTGTTGACCCAGATTGGCATCCATTGGGGGAAGAGGGTGCTGCTTCCAATAGCTCAGATGAGGAGCATCCACAGCAGACATCGACATCGCAACAGCTGTTATCTGGCAGGCCCAGAGCACTCCAAAGACAGGTTCCAAAAATCAAAAGAGTTGCTGGACAGCTTATCCAGAGGGTCAAAACATCACAGCGTGCTAGGCCGCAAAATGTCTGCCAAAGTAGGAAGAGTGCAGTGTGGCACTTTTTTGAACAAAATTCTCATGATCAGGCCAAGGTTATCTGTAAGAAGTGCGCAAAGACCTTTAGCCGAGGGAAAAATCTGAAAAATTTGAATACCAGTTGCATGCTTAGACATTTAACCACCATGCACTTGCAAGCGTGGACACAACACCAAACCTCAAGTGCCACATGTGCAACTGATCACAAAGAAGGTAGTCAGCAACGCTACATTGTTTCCCCCACTGTAAGCCCACCGGTTAGCACAGCAGCAAATGTTGAGGTGTCGTTGCAAGGCCACAGCAGTCAGGGAATCCCACTGTTATATCAACGAAATACTAAATCTAGGCCATCAGAAAGAACACCAACTCCATCACCATCATCAACCCTCTCTCAGTCCACCCTGTCCACCGCTACTTCCACCATATGCAGCTCTCAAGTCCAGCTCACCCTCCCAGACACTATGAGTAGGTCAAGAAAGTACTCAGTCTCTCATCCACGTACACTGGGTTTGAACGCCCACATTGCCAAACTAATCTCGTTTGAGATGATGCCCTATCGGTTGGTGGAAAGCACAGCTTTCCGCGAACTCATGGCCTATGCAGTACCACGCTATGACCTACCCAGTCGCCACTTCTTCTCTCGCAAAGCCATCCCAGACCTCCACCATCATGTAAAAGACCGCATTGTCCATGCACTCAAGCAGTCAGTGAGTGGAAAGGTGCACCTCACAACTGATGCATGGTCCAGTCGGCATGGCCAGGGCATTTACGTGTCCATCACTGCGCACTGGGTTAATGTGGTGGATGCAGGGTCCACAGGGTACAGCGGTGGTGGGACAGTGCTGCCTAGCCCACGGTATAGGAAACAGTTGGCTGTAGGCGTTCCAACCTCCTCCTCCTCCTCCAGAAGCGAAAGCTCGTCCACAGAGCGCAGTCGTACGAGCACTCCATCTGCAGCTGCCACTGTTGCACATGAGGTGTCCCCCTATCAAGCAGCTAGTGGAAAGCATCAGCAGGCTGTGTTGCAGATGATGTGTTTGGGCGACAGACACACCGCCGAGGTGCTGGCCGAGTACTTGAAGCAACAAACTGAGTCATGGCTGGGCAGTGTACATCTTGAGGAAGGCAAGGTAGTTAGTGATAATGGCCGTAATTTTGTGGCAGCCATAGCCCTTTCAAAACTCAGCAACATACCTTGCTTGGCTCACACCTTGAACCTGGTGGTGCAGTGCTTCCTCAAAAATTATCCTGAGTTAACAGCCCTGCTCCAGAAGGTGCGAAGACTGTGCGCGCACATCCGCCGGTCGCCTGTACACTCCGTTCGGATGCAGAAGCTGCAGCGATTGCTTCACCTTCCCAACCACCGCCTCATTATCGACATTGCAACAAGGTGGAACTCCACCCTGCACATGGTGGAGCGGCTGTGCGAGCAGAGGCAGGCCATAATGCATTTGTGGGAGGATACACGGCCAGGCACTTTGAGAGCAGACATGGAGTTGACAGGTGTGCAGTGGTCGAAGCTGAAAGACCTCTGTAAAGTCCTTCAGTGTTTTGAGGAATGCACACGGCTGGTAAGCGCAGACGACGCCATCCTAAGCATGAGCATCCCACTTATGCGTCTGCTCATGCAAACTTTGACGCACCTTAAGGAGCAGGCGTCTGCAGACAATGTTGACGAGGAGGAAGAGGTGGAGGGAATCCTTGATGACATTCAGCCATTGTCTGCTCAGGGACCTCTCCTGGACGAGTTGGAGGAAGAAGAGGAGGAGGAGGAGGATGATGGGGATGATTACTTAGGGGAGGAGGATGCATCTCGTGGGGCAAGTGAAAATGTTGGCGTGGCAAGGTCTGGTACAGGGTTTGTGCGTGACTGGAGGGATGTGGATTTGCCAGAAAGTGCTCCTCCAACCAGCACTCGCAGTGCATCATTGACACCGGGAACATTGGCCCACATGTCAGATTATGCCTTGCGGATCCTAAAAAGGGACCCCCGCATTGCCACAATGATGAACGATGACGACTACTGGTTGGCCAGCATCCTGGATCCACGCTATAAAGGCAAATTACAAAACATCATGCCACAGGAGAACCTTGACCTAATATTGGCTAATAAACAAGCAACTCTGGTAAATCGGTTGCTTGAGGCATTCCCAGCACACAGCAGCGGTGATGGTTCTCACACGAGCCGTACGGGCCGGGGGCAGCTTGGCAGAGGTGTTCATGGTGCACACAGCAGAAGTGGCGTTGGAGACAGGGGTTTCATGACAATGTTGTGGACTGATTTTTCAAATACCGCTCACACAACTGGTAATACAGCATCGATGGAAAGTGACAGGAGACTGCAGTTGTCAACTATGGTTACAAACTACTTTTCCTCCCATATCGATGTTCTCCCACACAGGTCATTCCCCTTTGACTATTGGGCTGCTAAACTGGACACCTGGCCTGAATTGGCACAATATGCCTTACAGGAGCTCGCTTGCCCAGCTGCAAGTGTGCTATCGGAAAGAGTCTTCAGTGCAGCTGGATCAATCCTGACAGAAAAAAGGACCCATCTGTCAACCCAAAATGTGGATGATCTAACCTTCATTAAAATGAACCATGCATGGGTTTCCAAGGATTTTGTACCACCTTCCCCTGATGACACATAGGGTGACAGAAAAATGGCTTGCTTTGGTCCACCTCTTCCTGGAACTTGACCTATTTCGCCTTTTGCATCAGCTGAATGTCCAACATCAGCATATGCCACTTTTTAAAACTCCCTAACTGTGCTGCCTCCCCCCAATGGCCGGGGTCACCACCTAGCGCACGACACCGTGCGAGTGCCGTTGCCCTGGACAGGTGGGTAGGCCGACTCTTGGGCGCGGGCACTGGCACAGGGTCCCTCATAGTGCAATCAAGTGTCTCTGACAGTGGTGGTGCCCACCCGCCATCAGACACACCGCCGTACTATGAGGGGCCCAGTGCCAGTACCGACTCCCACGAATGGGCCCCCCTTGCTTGGGCAGGGCCCCAACATTTGCAATCTTTACCTCTCCCTGCTCCTCCGCTGTGTAGTCTGGGCCGTCAAATCCATACTGTGCCTGACACCGTCTGAGCCTGCCTCCTGATGTATAGACATATATTTTGAATGTGTACGCTATCCATACATGTTATCCTGGGATAAGGTACCCTTTCTCACCTTTGTGCAATCACGTGCAAGCCATACTGGGCCTAACACCGTCTGAGCCTGCCTCCTGATGTATAGACATATATTTTGAATGTGTACGCTATCCATACATGTTATCCTGGGATACGGTACCCTTTCTCACCTTTGTGCAATCACGTGCAAGCCATACTGGGCCTGACACCGTCTGAGCCTGCCTCCTGATGTATAGACATATCTTTTGAATGTGTACGCTATCCATACATGTTATCCTGTTATACCGTACCCATTCTCACCTTTGTGCAATCACGTGCAAGCCATACTGGGCCAAACACCATCTGAGCCTGCCTCCTGATGTATAGACATATATTTTGAATGTGTACGCTATCCATACATGTTATCCGGGGATACGGTACCCTTTCTCACCTTTGTGCAATCACATGCAAGCCATACTGGGCCTAACACCGTCTGAGCCTGCCTCCTGATGTATAGACATATCTTTTGAATGTGTACGCTATCCATACATGTTATCCGGGGATACGGTACCTTTTCTCACCTTTGTGCAATCACGTGCAAGCCATACTGGGCCTGACACCGTCTGAGCCTGCCTCCTGATGTATAGACATATCTTTTGAATGTGTACACTATCCATACATGTCATCCTGGGATACGGTACCCTTTCTCACCTTTGTGCAATCACGTGCAATCCATACTGGGCCTAACACCGTGTGAGCCTGCCTCCTGATGTATAGACATATATTTTGAATGTGTACGCTATCCATACATGTTATCCGGGGATACGGTACCCTTTCTCACCTTTGTGCAATCACGTGCAATCCATACTGGGCCTAACACCGTGTGAGCCTGCCTCCTGATGTATAGACATATATTTTGAATATGTACGCTATCCATACATGTTATCCGGGGATACGGTACCCTTTCTCACCTTTGTGCAATCACGTGCAAGCCATACTGGGCCTAACACCGTCTGAGCCTGCCTCCTGATGTATAGACATATCTTTTGAATGTGTACGCTATCCATTCATGTTATCCGGGGATACGGTACCCTTTCTCACCTTTGTGCAATCACGTGCAAGCCATACTGGGCCTGACACCGTCTGAGCCTGCCTCCTGATGTATAGACATATCTTTTGAATGTGTACGCTTTCCATACATGTTATCCTGGGATACGGTACCCTTTCTCACCTTTGTGCAATCACGTGCAAGCCATACTGGGCCTAACACCGTCTGAGCCTGCCTCCTGATGTATAGACATATATTTTGAATGTGTACGCTATCCATACATGTTATCTGGGGATACGGTACCCTTTCTCACCTTTGTGCAATCACGTGTAATCCATACTGGGCGTGAGAACGGCTGGCGAGATGTTAAGCAAGCTACAGCACCTGTGGTTTGCACACGTAAGTTTTTCATTTTTTCAGGAATGATGGTTAGGCCTAATTCCGGAACTGCGGTTGACCTGCACTTACTGGGAAATCATCGTTCGCGGGTAGTAATTGTAATCAGTGATCCCCATCACTAACGTTGTTCAGCGGGTTATCTGCACCTGTAAGCGACAAACGCTGGCCTTTTCAGTGTAGCGCACATGCAGCCACGGACATGTAAGGGCATGACACACCAGTTATTGGCCAATCTCATGTGCCAGAGCCTCACGTGTCCCTCTAGTAAGCCGGACTCGGACCGCAGGGCATGACGGAGTCTCGTTCGTTAACGGAATTAAGCTTGCAATGTGTGCATCTGTTCTGTAGCTGGCATGGTTGAAGTTTCCCAGGTGGAGTCGAATTTAACCGTAGGCTCCACTCCTGGTGGTGCCCTTCTGGACATTCCTTTAAGGTTCAGCTTTGCAACCATACTGCCCACGTAAAACAAACACTTTGCCTTCATGAACGCTGTTTGGAGGGTCATGACTTGTGGGAATAACGCCGCCCAATCAGTTAACCTGCTAGAGAGATCCTTCGTTGCTCCCAAGCATGACATCACACTCCCTAGGAGGAAGGTAATGCCACTGTGGCGACCGTACTCCTGGGGGCGACACAAGTGCACTGATGCCCAGCCACTGCTCGATGAATCTGCTGGTACATTGACCCAGACCACTACATTCCCCTCGCACGCTACACGGCCTGAATCTGACCCTGATGAAACTCAGGTTACCCTTCCCATATACAGTTCCATTTTATGCGGTGACAAAGAGGAAGCTGCAGATGAAAGTGCAGGTTCGGCCCACCCGCCATCAGACACACCACCGTACTATCAGGGGCCCTGTGCCAGTGCCGTCGCCAACGAGTGGGCCCCCCCTGCTTGCTCAGGATCACAGCACTTGCAAGGTTGAAATACTGTGCAGTGAGATGGAAGATGGGGACGACGAGGAGTCCAAACTAGTACAGGGATTCCCTAGCGAGGAGACTTATTTGATTGTTTTCAATGTTGGGACAGCAATTTTTGGGGAGCACTATACTCTGGAGAATGATAGATGGGGCCCACTATACACTGGAACATTCCAAAGGTGGACATCAGACACTGGAGCAGCATTTACAGGGCCCATTATACACTAGAGCATTAGAAATGGGGCCCATTATGTTTGGATCATTATTTGGGCCCATAAGACAGTGGAGCTTCATCCATGGGGACCAACATATACTGTAGCATTATGTGGAGCTCATCATATACTGTTTCAAACATTATATGGGACCAATGATTCTGTATGGAGAAATAGATGGGCCTCGTCATGAGATGTAAAAAGTGAAGTATTTTTCATTGTACTATACCGCTATTTCTCTGCCGTATCGGAGCATGATGAGTTGTGGTATGTGTTAAAGGGGCGCTCTTTCGCCCAGGGCGCATGAAAACCTTGAGCCAGCCCTACCCCCCCACAACTTTAGCCAAATAACCCCCATTTTTCAGTGCGTAACTTGTATTATGAAGTTAATTAAGGTTGACAAGCTTAAGTAAGAAGAATTGATGCTTTTGGCATTCAAATGGGCACTGTAGGTGTGTTTCCTGTCCTCCTCTCACTGCCGACTTTTATTCCCCATTGACTTACATTGGGTTTCGTGTTTCGGGACGACCCCGACTTTTCCCTATAATCGGCCGATCTTGCTCAACCCGACTTTTGGAAAAGTCGGGTTTCACGAACGAAACTCGACCCTAAAAAACCAAAAGTCGCTCAACTCTAGCTGACAGCAAACTGGGGTTGCAGCAGTAGCAGGAGCAGAGATTGTACCATTAAATGAAAGGTTGCACTAGATGACAGCAATCATAGGTTGTAGCAGTAGCAGGAGCAGAGATTGTACCATTAAATGAAAGGTTGCACTAGATGACAGCAAACAGGGTTTGTAGCAGTAGCAGGAGCAGAGATTGTACCATTAAATGAAAGGTTGCACTAGATGACAGCAAACAGGGGTTGTGGCAGTAGCAGGAGCAACCTGATGATTAAAGACCAGTTCCTGCATCTCTGCCCAGCGGAGGTCCAACAGTTCATCCTGGACCGAGAACCAATGAATGTGGACAAAGTCACGCAGATCGCCGACAACTATGAGGCCAACCGGAAGCCAGAGACACAGAGGCCAGTCACCACCAGCTGGAGAGGGGGTAAGCCTGTAACCAACCTCAGTGCCCCTACCAGCTGTACCTCCAGAGGCCTTGTCCCTGTTGCCAAAACCAGGCCTACTACTGACAGTCGCCAGTGTTTCAACTGCAATCGGACTGGTCACATCAGTGTCACCTGTCCGGAAAGGCCGAAGAACCCCCCAGCCAAGGCCTCTGGGCCCAATGCCTCTGTTCTTTTGGTGGGAGATGTGGTTGGGAGGATTGATAACAACGTTCAGCACATCCAGGTGGAGGCCCATTTTGCTAAAGGCCTCAAGGACACCGGGGCTGAACGAACCCTCATCCTTCCTGGACTGGCGGCTCCTGAAGAGTTTATTGAGGGGAAAGCCCTGAATGTCACCGGGATCGGGGGTACCCACTGTCCCTTGCCAATGGCCCTGGTATTTCTTGATTGGGGTGCTGGGAGCGAGGTGAGGGAAGTGGGAGTGTCCGAAAACCAGCCCACTGATGTTTTATTGGGGACTGACTTGGGGAGGATGGTTGCATACTACGTCCCTGACACCCCTTCCCAACCTGATAAGGGTAACGTTAACCCTGATGATGATGATGATGATGATGGGAAACTGAATGTGTTACCTGCTAATGCCTTGATGAGTAGTGATGCAGCTAATAACCATTCTCTCCCAGGGAATGATGCTGATGGTGGTGTAAATGTACCAAAGAATTTTGATAACCATTCTGTTCTTAGGAATGATGATGATGTATCTCTGCGGACTGAACCTGTTAACCATTTCTTCGAAACGGTAGATGTGTCCACAGTTACCAAAGTGCTCAGCCCCGTCGCTCTGCGGAGTGAGATGGCTGAGGAACCCCTAACAGGAGCAAGCGTCGGTGCTCAAAGAAATGGGGAGGTGCATGGGAACCATGAGGAAGGTGATGCCCTGCAACTGACCAGTGCCACCGAGGAAGGTAACTGGCCCATGAGTAGCACTGCACCTGAAGTGTTGTGGGTGGATGGGGAGGTAGAGCCCATAGCAGCGCCAACTGGTGGGTCTGTAGAAATCCCCAGGGAAACAGCATACAAAGCAGCTGTCACGCGCAGTCAGAGTGCCCTGATCGTAGGTAGCGCCCTGCCTTCTGGACCCTCTTCTGCCACAAGAGAAACTGAACAAGAGGCGAACCCAGAGCAGGTTCCAGAGGGTCCAAGTGAGGAGGTAACCCTGACGTCACTTCTGTCGGCCTCCAGCCAGGAGTTCCAGGCCACTCTGCACTCAGATGCGAGCCTGGAGAAATTGAGACCTCGCCGAGACACCCACCTCCGAGTCTGATAAGGAGAGGGTGTTCTGGGAACGAGGAAAGTTGTATCAGGAGACAGTACCCAGAGAATCCCAAAAGGAGTGGTTGAGGGAAAGACAGCTGGTCGTTCCCTATCAGATCAGAACTGAGTTGTTGCGGATCGCCCATGAGATTCCACTTGCTGGACACTTGGGGATCAGCAAAACAAAGGCACGGCTGTCTCAACACTTCTATTGACCCAAGATGGGGACAGATATCACAACCTACTGCCGCACCTGTACCACCTGTCAAAGAGTGGGCAAGGCGGGGCCTGCTCTTAAGGCTTACCTTATCCCTTTGCCAGTGATAGAGGAGCCTTTCCAGAGAATCGCGGTGGACATTGTAGGCCAGCTGGCCGTCCCCAGCAGCTCTGGAAAGCAATACATTTTCACCGTGGTGGACTACTCTACCTGGTACCCAGAGGCAGTAGCTCTGTCTTCAACCAGGGCAGATAAGGTGGCTGATGCAATGGTGACCATCTTTTCAAGGGTAGGATTTCCCAGGGAGATGCTTACCGATAAAGGGACCCAATTCATGTCTTGTCTAATGGAGGCTCTCTGTGAGAAAATGCAGGTGAAGCACCTGGTATCGAGTGCGTATCACCCACAGACCAATGGCTTGTGTGAATACTTCAATGGTAACCTCAAACAGATGCTCCGCATGCTGGTTGCGACCCAAGGGCGCGACTGGGGGCGGTACGTCCCACACCTGCTATTCGCTTACAGAGAAGTTCCGTAGGCCTTGACAGGGTTCTCCCCCTTCGAGCTCCTGTATGGCAGGTGAGTCCGGGGACCCCTTTGGTTGATAAGAGAATCCTGGGAAGATGAGCCAAACCCCACAGAAGTGTCCATCGTGGATTATGTCATGCTCTTTCATGACAAGATGCAGACCTTGACACAGTTGGTGCATGACAATATGATGCAGGCTCAGGCGGACCAGAAGCACTGGTATGACCAGATCACCCGGGAGATAACCTACCATGTGGGTCAAAAGGTGTGGGTGTTGGTCCCTATACCAATGGATGAGCTTCAGGCAACCTGGGAAGGCCCATACGTCGTCCACCAACAGCTCAACCCGGTCAACTATGTGGTCACACATGACCATGCTCGGGGTAGGCGCAAGGCCGTTCACGTCAATATGCTGAAGGCGCACCACGAACATGAAGCCTGCATCCTACCAGTCTGCAACCTGCCCGAGGATGGGGAGGAAGATCCCCTTCTGGACATGCTGGCCCAAGCCAAGGACTTTGGGTCCATTGAGGACATGGAGATAAGTGATTTGTTAACCGTACCCCAGCGGTCGCAGTTGTTGGCCACCCTTGAACCCTTCCGGGCCGTGTTCACCATCTGACCTGGGAGGATGGAGTTAGCGGTTCATGAGGTGGACACCGGGAATCACGCCCCACTATGGCGAGCACCTTATCGGATCTCTGAGGGGGTGCAACAGGTCATGCGCCAAGAGATCAATGAGGTGTTACAGCTGGGGGTGATTCAACAGTCAAAAAGCACGTGGGCCTCGTCTGTAGTTGTCGTTCCCAAAAAGGATCGTACCACCCAGTTCTGTGTGGACTACAGAGGGCTCAACGCCATCACAACCTCTGATGCACACCCGATGCCACGTATCGAGGATCTGCTTGAGCGGTTGGCAAAAGCAAAATACATATCCATCAAGGATTTGAGTCGGGGATACTGGCAGATTCCACTGAGCCCTGAGGCACAGGAGAAATCCGCCTTTATCACCCACTTTGGACTGTACGAGTCCACAGTCATGCCCTTCGGAATGAAAAATGCCCCTTCCACTTTCCAGCAGATGGTCAACCACCTGCTCTGGGGACTGGAGGAGTACGCTTTGGCGTACTTGTATCACATCGCCGTCTTCAGTTCCACCTGGGAGGAACACCTTCAGCATCTCCAGGAGGTGCTCAAGCGTCTTCACCAGGCAGGCCTGACCATCAAGCCTGGAAAGTGCCAGATGGGCATGAGCGATGTCCACTAACTGGGGCACCAGGTAGGCTGGGATTCCATGAGTCCGGAGCCGGAGAAAGTGGACACAATCGTATCCTGGCCAAGCCCCGGACCAAGAAACAGATGAAGTCCTTCTTGGGCACTGCAGGGTACTATAGGCGGTTTGTACAGGACTATAGTCCCCTTGCAAAACCCTCGACCGACCTCACCAAGCAGAGGCTACCCCAAACAGTTAACTGGATGGCCGGCTGCGAGGCAGCCTTCCAAGCTTTGAAAACAGCCCTGTGCAACTCTTCAGTGTTGAAAGCAGTCGACAGCAGTCGCCTGTTCCTGGTACAGACCGATGCCAGCGAGTTTGGCTTTGGTGCTGTGCTCAGCCAGGTCGACTCGGGGAACCAGGAGCACCATGTGTTGTACCTGAGCCGGAAACTTTTGCCAAGGGAAGTGGCATACTCCACCATCGAGAAGGAGTGCCTGGCCATGGTGTGGGCACTGCAACATTTGCAGCCCTACCTGTACAGGCGCACCTTCACGGTGGTAACTGACCACAACCCTCAGAGCTGGCTGCACACAGTGTCCGGAACCAACAGAAGGTTGCTCCGCTGGAGCCTTGCCCTTCAACAGTACAACTTTACAGTACAACACAAAAAGGGCAGCGAGCATGGTAATGCTGATGGGTTGTCCCGCCGGGGAAAACCCGCTGAGGTGCGCATGGTGGATTATGGTCAGGTTATGCCTCAACAGCGCACTCTAAAAGGGGAAGGTGTAATGATACTGTCCGATATATCTGTAAGGTATGACTTCTGGAATCTACCAGAATCTCCCATTGTTACACTTCAGATTAGATTTCTGATTGCCACATGCTGCAGAGGTGACCCCCTCCTCTTTCCTCCCCCACAGCCCTTTCACACACACCAGTGTCTCTCTGCCTGCAACTCTGTGGAATCTGAGACTCCAGTGCAGATTCTCTCTCTCTCTTCCCACTCCCTCCCTCCCTACAAAGGCAGGGGGAAGAATGTATTTGTTTGAAGCCATGAGGCCAATTCAGTTTTGGGAAATATTAAAAGAAGCCTAACGCGGACTCTGGTCGTGACAGAAAAATGAAACGGACATTTCCGTGATATGCGCTGATCCAGCTTCACTACGGTGGCTCTTGCGAAGTTCTAGCACCCCCAGAAACTGAGAAATGGGTTCCTTCTAAATGGTGTGTCATAACTACTGCATGTTTGGTTTTGAATTATTATATTCAACGAACTACAAAAAATGATACCATGTGCTTTTTTATATGAGGTACCCTCTGAGTGATATGGTTATTATAAGTTTTGTATTCAGAATTGTGCTCCTAGAACAGGGGGAGTAACATCCCTAGACCGCCTCTTTCATGATGTCATGGACCCAGATCTATAAGGCATTCTCTCCCTGGGGTTAGTCATTTGAGCTGCAGAGTCCATGCTGAAAGAACCCTCAGATGAGTGGAGACGTGTGGCTGGCTGCCCCTCCCCCACCACATGGTTCTGCCTAAGACCATCTAAGCAACTGTAAGTCTGATTTCTGCTTTTAATCCCGTTTATTTTATATTTGCATTGTACATATCTAATGTCTCAATTTTGTAACAACTTTTATCTGTGTAATCACTGCCCACCTTTTTTGGGAATAAATTCTAAAACTTATTAGTCTGCCTTCATGCTCTAGAAGCAAACACATGCCTTTAAGATATTTATGCTACTGATTGGATTGGCTTCGAACCCCTCTATTAAGTCTATAACTTAAGCAGAGAAATCTGGAGCTGGTGGCGGTGTGGTGTTTTTTGGTTGGTTGGGCTAGCTGGCAGTGACGGAAGAGACTTATATGCTGATTAGGTGGCTGCGGCCAAAGCATTAATAATTCCCTCACTGCAGCAGCCTAATCGCCGTGCACAACAAGCAGCCCGTTCGGCGGCTAATTATCCTAGGTGTTGTTCCCTGACTGACCTGAGGATAAGGGAGTGCCGGAGAGCTGCTAGTTCCAAAGTGGAACTGAAAAGTGGGAGATCCACAAATCCTCGCAGTTCGTGGAAGATTATTAGCAGTAGTGGGACAACCAAAATAACCCCCCTGCGATAAATTGTTAGGGCAAGAGTATCTTGCTGTTTTTTTTGTCACATGGTGACAGCGGTGGGATAACTAAGATAAGCCCCCCTGCGCCTGTGATAGCCATGTGCCAGCAGTGCATCACATCCCTCCGTCCGTGACATACCGGTGTCAGCGGCGGGATCGTGATAATGTTTATTAATTTTTCTGTGCTTTGGTGGCTTTTTTTCATTATTGTGAGGCACCTTATAAATAATTGTTTATGAAATTGGTTCATTTATTTTTTAGATTATATTAATAAATATGACTTTTTAACGAACTCAATTGATATTTTGGTTGTTGTGTTGTGCACTGGACATTGATGATACGTCCATGTTCACATTTGTGGATTTTTATTATTTGCGGAACTCTGCAGGCTTTTCAGAAGTCTCACAACAATGACAACAATACTTTCTTTATATTTTAATGATGCCCTCCAGTTGGTTCCTTTATGGTTGTATGGATGACCTTCCTTAAATTTTTTTTCTGGCTTTGCACTGTGTGCAGAGCCTTTATGAGGGCAGAAGTACCCCAACTACACTTTCAGTGTAGAGGTATAGAAGTATAACAACTTGTCATACTTCTACACTGAAAGTGTAGTTATGGTACTTCTGCCCTCATAATGGCTCTGCACACAGTGCAAAGCCAGAAAAGAAATCTAAGGAGGGTCATCAGTACACCCTTGAAGGCAACAACTGGAGGGCCTCATTCAAATTTTGAAGTTTAAAAACAGTTTATGTGCTGCTGTTGTAAGCAGATGGACATATTGCCCTGCTCCCTGTTGAAGACATCAGTGCTGTGTATAGTGTGATGTGTAGTGTTGAGCATTCCGATACCGCAAGTATCGGGTATCGGCCGATACTTGCTGTATCGGAATTCCGATACCGACTTCCGATATTTTTTCAATATCGGAATTCGGCATCGGAATCGGAAGTTCAGTTGATTGACGGCCTGACGTCATCATGATGCGCGGTGTGTGCGCATCATGATGCGCCGTCATTTCGGGCCTTCCGGGGGTCTCTGCCGGCCTGCCGGGGGGCTGTGCCGGCCTGCCGGGGGGCTGTGTGGACTGCCCGGGGTCTGTACCGGCCTGCCGGGGGGCTGTGCCGGCCTGCCGGGGGGCTGTGCACCCTGTGGGGGTCTGTACCGGCCTGCCGGGGGGCTGTGCCGGCCTGCCGGGGGGCTGTGCTGATGTCCGGGGGTCTGTGCAAGCATCGTCCGATGGGACTACAAGTCCCATCTGGCGATGCCTGCTACCATGACAGTGATTGACACATTAGCCAATGATGGGACAGTAGTAGTCCCATCATCCAGCTAATGTGTTAAATGTTAAAAAAAAAAAAAATAAAAAAAATAAAAAAATACTACATACATACTACATGCATGCTACATACATACTACATGCTACATACATACTACATATATACTACATACATACTACATACATACTACATGCTACATACATACTACATATATACTACATACATACTACATACATACTGCATGCTACATACATACTACATACATACTACATACTACATATATACTACATGCATGCTACATACATACTACATGCTACATACATACCACATACATACTACATACATGCTACATGCTACATACATACTACATATATACTACATGCATGCTACATACATACTGCATGCTACATACATACCACATACATACTACATACATACTACATGCTACATACATACCACATACATGCTACATATATACTACATGCATGCTACATACATACTACATATATACTACATGCATGCTACATACATACTGCATGCTACATGCATGCTACATACATACTACATACATACTACATGCTACATACATACCACATATATACTACATACATACAATACATTCATACAATACATACATAGACATACAGTACATATAACATAGAGTAACATACTTACCAATACTTGTCACATTGTTCCCCGAAGCCATTGTCGTCTACAGAATAAATATTAACATAACAAACCACAAAAATACTCACCCACGATCCGAAGCAGTCCACGAGTGTGTCCCACAACGATCTTGGGTAGAGAACTGCAGCATCAGCTGTTGCTGCCGTTCTCTACGGGCTGCAGGAATCCAATGACGGAAGGTAGGTATCCTTCCGCACTGTATTCCTCCGCCACTTAAAAAAAAAAAAAGTCCCTAGTCTCACTTTATGCCATTGCTGCGTGGGAATTTCCCACACAGCAATGGCATAAAGTGAGACTAGGGACTTTTTTTTTTTAAGTGGCGGAGGAATACAGTGCGGAAGGATACCTACCTTCCGTCATTGGATTCCTGCAGCCCGTAGAGAACGGCAGCAACAGCTGATGCTGCAGTTCTCTACCCAAGATCGTCGTGGGACACACTCGTGGACTGCTTCGGATCGTGGGTGAGTATTTTTGTGGTTTGTTATGTTAATATTTATTCCGTAGACGACAATGGCTTCGGGGAACAATGTGACAAGTATTGGTAAGTATGTTACTCTATGTTATATGTACTGTATGTCTATGTATGTATTGTATGAATGTATTGTATGTATGTAGTATATATGTGGTATGTATGTAGCATGTAGTATGTATGTAGTATGTATGTAGCATGCATGTAGCATGCAGTATGTATGTAGCATGCATGTAGTATATATGTAGTATGTATGTAGCATGCATGTAGTGTATGTATGTAGTATGTATGTGGTATGTATGTAGCATGCAGTATGTATGTAGCATGCATGTAGTATATATGTAGTATGTATGTAGCATGTATGTAGTATGTAGTATGAATGTAGCATGTATGTAGTATGCATGTTGTATGTATGTAGCATGTAATTTTTTTTTTTTTTTTTTTACATTTAACACATTAGCCGGATGATGGGACTACTACTGTCCCATCATTGGCTAATGTGTCAATCACTGTCATGGTAGCAGGCATCGCCCGATGGGACTTGTAGTCCCATCGGACGATGCCTGCACAGACCCCCGGAGCCTGCACAGACCACCGGCAGGCCGGCACAGCCCCCCGGCAGGCCGGCACAGCCCCCCGGAGCCTGCACAGCCCCCCGGCAGGCCGGCACAGCCCCCCGGCAGGCCGGCACAGCCCCCCGGAGCCTGCACAGACCACCGGCAGGCCGGCACAGACCACCGGAGCCTGCACAGACCCCCTGGCAGGCCGGCACAGCCCCCCGAAAGGCCCGTACAGACCCCAGAGAGGCTGTAGAAGGGCAGGAAAGGGTTTTTCTTATTCCGATACCGGAAGTCCCATAGACTTGAATGGGACTTCCGGTATCGGAATCGGCGATACCGATACTTTTTTTAAAGATCGGCCGATACCATCCGATACGATACTTTGAAGTATCGGACGGTATCGCTCAACTCTAGTGATGTGTAATCAGAACCAAATAATAAGAAGGTAGTAATAAGGTGCATTCGCAGTCCGGGGTCCACCATGCAGAGATGTTACCTGCTGCCCAGTAATGGTGGACACTATATGGCGGTATAATAGAAGAACACATGCGGGTTAAGGTTACCCGGTGTGTACAGAGGCAGACTCTGTAGCTAACACAGAACCGCACTACCACAGAATATAAATGTCATAGCCTGTTAAAGCTCACAGAGCTCGGCAAAGTGAGCGCTAGTGTACAGTTACAGAACTCTGCCCCAAAGACACCAGGTTAGAGTCCCTCTAGACCCACTAAGAGTGCGGCGTTCCACCTGCAAACACCACTAATAGACGCTGGCTACCGTGGAGTGCAGACCGAGTGCCCAGTGGTGTACAGGCAAAGCCACTATTTGGGGCTGAAGCTAGTCCCTGACTCTGCCTCCTACCTGCACTATCAGCCTAGGCACTATCTGGCAAGGCTGAACAACACATACATGCCCAGAGTAGGGGTTTCATAATGAGTCATTCACCAGAGACATTCATATGTGCATACAACACTCACTCCACATGGCCTATACTAGCACACGGCCGTGCGGCCATGCAATCCTTTTATAACTGCAGCCTTGCAAGACCTTGCTGATTGCCCAATCCAAGCTGCTTGAGGACCTGAGCATGTGACCTCCGACCACCAATGAGTGGTCGTCTCACGGGCATGCTCAGATGGAGAAAAGCAGGACTTAGTCCTAGGAGCGTCTGCTCGATGCTGACTAATGCTGAATGCCATAGCTGAACCTGGGGTGGCAGCAGCAACAAAATGCATAGCATTATTCTCAACAAGATGCTGGGACCGACATCTCTGCTGAGCAGGAACCTCTGCGGCCGAAGAAGAATGGGAGACCATAGAGGACATGGCTTGAGATCCCCCCTGTGCAATGGCGGGAACTCGATGCCTAACAGAATGTAGATGAAAGGGTATGTTTCCCCAGCAACAGACTGAGGGTCAGGAAAAGAGATAATTTTGGTACCAGCCCATAGGGGGAGTGCTTAGTGCTAGTGCAAGTGACCTGCTTCCTGAGGTTAGCTAGAGAAGAGTTAGAGTCGGAAGAAGTGACAAGTGTGCAGTGCTATTGTTTGCGTTAACTACAACAAAGCAGACAAATGGACAATGAGGTAGCATGACTAGGAACTGACAGAATGGCCTTCTACTTTAAAGGGGTCCTTGGATAGGAGGACATGTTACAAGAAGCCCTGAGCTTGATAAATGCTGAAGGTACAGACTGAAAAAGGACTGAGACTGTGGGACTAGTGAGAGTCACAAGCAATAGATCCATAACGATAGGACACTGAGCCGCTGGGTGGGTGTAGAGAAACTTGCTGAACAGGACTATGATGAAGTAGGCCAAAACAGTGTTCTATAGCAGCTTTGGAGAAGAATACAGTGGAAGGAAATGATGTCAGTGAAAAGGCTTCTTGTTGTGAATGAAATTAAGACTGTGTACTCATTATCCCACGTATATTACCCTCATCAAGTTCAGTAAAGTTCCCATGTTTAAACAGAGCCTCATTCAAATATTGTGAGCAAAGTATAGTTGTGGTACTTCTACACTCCTAAACAATATGCAGAGTGCAAAACCTTTCAAATGTAACAAGCAGGGTCATCTATACACCCTGGAAGGCAAAAACCAGATGGCTTCATTAATATATTAAGAAAGTGTACGTTTGTAGCAGGTCAATTTTGTTTTTCATTTGAAACCAATGAAATTTCACAACAAGTAGATTCTACAGAAATGATAAAAAGCTGTATGTATGAGTAATTGAATTCAGACAAATTTCTCACTGCTTTTTTGTAGTGTTATGTATACCACTGAAATGTGCTAAATAATATGTAATACTGTATGAATAAGAAATATAATACCATAAAAATTTTGACTACTTGTTTTGAGGGTTATACAGTTGTGGCCAAAAGTATTGACACCCCTGCAATTTTGTCAGATAATACTCACTTTCTTCCTGAAAATGATTGCAATCACAAATTCTTTGGTATTATTATCTTCATTTAATGTGTCTTAAATGAAAAAACACAAAAGAAAATGAAGCAAAAAGCAAAACATTGATCATTTCACACAAAACTCCAAAAATGGGCCAGACAAAAGTATTGGCACCCTCAGCCTAATACTTGGTTGCACAAACTTTAGCCAAAATAACTGCGACCAACCGCTTCCAGTAACCATCAATGAGTTTCTTACCATGCTCTGCTGGCATTTTAGACCATTCTTCTTTGGCAAACTGCTCCAGGTCCCTGATATTAGAAGAGTGCCTTCTCCAAACTGCCATTTTTAGATCTCTCCACAGGTGTTCTATGGGATACAGGTCTGGACTCATTGCTGGCCACCTTAGAAGTCTCCAGTGCTTTCTCTCAAACCATTTTCGAGTGCTTTTTGAAGTGTGTTTTGGGTCATTGTCCTGCTGGAAGACCCATGACCACTGAGGGATACCCAGCTTTCTCACACTGGGCCCTACAATATGCTGCAAAATTTGTTGGTAGTCTTCAGACTTCATAATGCCATGCACACAGTCAAGCAGTCCAGTGCCAGAGGCAGCAAAGCAACCCCAAAACATCAGGGAACCTCCGCCATGTTTGACTGTAGGGACCGTGTTTTTTTCTTTGAATGCCTCTTTTTTTCTCCTGTAAACTTTATGTTGATGCCTTTGCCTAAAAAGCTCTACTTTTGTCTCATCTGACCAGAGAACATTCTTCCAAAACGTTTTAGGCTTTTTCAGGTAAGTTTTGTCAAACTCCAGTCTGGCTTTTTTATGTCTCGGGGAAAGAAGTGTGGTCTTCCTGGGTCTCCTACCATACAGTCCCTTTTCATTCAGACATCGACGGAGAGTACGGGTTGACACTGTTGTTTTCAAATAATTTTATTGTTTTTTTTAGAAATAAACAGGGTAGGGAAAGGAAGGTAGGAAGGGAGGGAAGGGAGTGGGGAATAAACAACCTTGTACAGGTACGTAAAAAAAATGTAAAAGCTAGAAAACCCACAAATAGGCATAGAATAACATATATCGAATAACAACATAAAAGAAAAAAAAATCGACAATCCTTATTATGGGGTAACATTCTTGGAAGGAGATACAGCATCCCAGTACTAAAGCACCCAGGTTTAAACTTCAAAATATAGTGCCTCTTGTTAAGTCTATTTGATATGAAATTTGTTGTTCCAGGTCTTCCATTTTTTTGAGTATTTGTGAATGTGATTGTTGTTAATCGCAAATCTGCGTTCTAAATCGCTGTATTGGCCTATCTTGTCAAGTATGCCTGAAAACTTGGGAACCTCTGCTTTCTTCCACCATTGTGCTAACATGGTCTTGGTCACTAAGAGGATGTGTATGATAATGTGTCTTACCGAATCATCAAATTGTTCCATGTCTAATGAAAGAAGTGCTCTTTCGGGTGTAATTGTGAAGTCCTTAGCAATGAGGTTAATGTGCTGTGTGACTTGAAGCCAGGGGTTTTTGATTTTTGAACAACCCCAGAAAATATGGTAGAGGTTTCCTTGGTGTCCACAATCTCTCCAGCACAAGGAAGATAGATCTGTGTTAAAATGCGATAACCTCGTCGGGGTATAGTACCACCTATTTAACAATTTGAAATAACTCTCATGAAGACCCATTGATATGTTGGAATTGTAAGTGTTTTTGATGGCATCGTTCCAGTTCTCGAGACGGATATCAGCACCAAAATCGGACTCCCATCTCTTCATGTATATGTTTTTGTGGCACGTTAGGTCTTTGACAACAGATCTATACAAATTACGCAGACTTCAGAGGTTTTTATTTTTAAGGTTGCACAATAGTGAAGATAGCATTTCATAATTCAAAGTCTTCCCTTTTATGAATTTCCAAATTCTGTCTTTCAACATGGTGTAAAAGACTAGCTCAGATGACGGTAAATTATATTTAACCCTCATCTCACCGAATTTCAGGAACTCCACTCCACTAAAAACATCCCCCACCCTTTTAATTCCAGATTTCCCCCAAACCTCCGGTATCGGGAGATCATCCATCAGTGCCAATGAAGATAGAGGCAACTTTAAGATTTGCTCTGCTTTTTGGATATTTTTAGTCGGCTTAATGAGATCCCTCCAGGCTGAGATTATCGGCCGGAATATAGGATGAGATGAGTTCGCACTGGGCTTTTGCAGAAGGAAGTGAAAGAAAAGCTTTTGCAAGGAACCTCTATCACTAGCATCTCTCTCCAAGCCATACCAAGCTGGATGCGTCATGTTTTCAGTAAACCAGTGCCAGCTCTGTTTGATGAGCGAGGCCTGATAATAAGCGTATATGTTGGTCAGTCCTGCGCCCCCATGTTTTTTATTTTTGTACATCAAGTGTACAGATATTCTTGCTTTTTTACCTTTCCAAATATATAGTCGGATGAGCTCTTGAGCTTTATCAATGGTTTGGTGCGGAAAGCTAACTGGTAAAGTCCTAAATATGTATAAAATTTTGGAAAGGATAGAAGTTTTGACTGCCAGAATCTTCCCAAAGATGGAAGTCTCTAGCTGAGCCAAAAAGGATAGATCGCCTGTAATAGTCTTTATAATGCTGTCTAAATTGACCCTGACTGTGGCTTGGATTGATCCAGCTATTCTAATCCCTAGATAGACAATCTCTTTCTCCTCCCAAATGAACTGGGTTTGGGCCTTTATTTTGTTAATTTCAGATTGTTTCATGTTTAGAGTTATAAATTTTGATTTGTTTGGGTTTATCTTAAAATAAGATGCTCTAGAGAATTTTTCTAGTTCAACTCAAAGGGCTTTAATGGAGTTTGCAGGATCCAGTAGCGTGAGGAATAGATCATCTGCGAATAATCCAATTTTAAAATTTTGTGATGGCAGTTCAAAGCCTTTAATATCATTGTTTATTCTTATTTTTCGGCTAGGGGCTCTATGGCAAGCACAAATAGAAGGGGGGACAGGGGGCACCCCTGTCTCGTGCCATTGGTAATGTTGAACGGGTCGGAGAGGAAATTGTTTGCATAAATCCTGGCACTAGGACACGAGTACAAGGCGAAGACTGTTGATAGAAACTTCTCATCAAAGCCAAATCTAGCGAGAGTTGCTTTTATGTAAAGCCAGTTTAGCCTATCAAACGCCTTCTCGGCGTCCAGTGCCAGAAAAGCAGTTTGGGTTCTCAGGTTGTTCGCTAAATTTATCAGATTCAACACCCTTCTAGTTCCGTCTGAGGCCTGGCAGCCCTTTGTAAAGCCTATTTGATCATCCGCCAACAGACGTGGAAGGATGTTTTTTAATCGGTTTGCAATGATCTTTGAGTAGATTTTAATATCGCTATTTATGAGCGATATTGGCCTATAGCTCTGTATCCTCTCGGGGTCTCCCCCCTCCTTTGGAATCATGATAATTGCTGCCTCTAGCATCTCCTTTGGGAAGGAACCCCGAATGGACGCTAGATCAATGACGGAAGCCAGCTGTGGAACCAGAACTTTTGAAAAGGATTTATAGTAGTCTCCAGAGAAGCCATCTGGCCCTGGTGATTTTTGGGACAGCAGTTTCTTGATAACGTCAACAATTTCTCTCTCTGTAAAGGGGCTATTGACATAACTCAAGTCCAGCTCATCGACTCTTGGTGGATCAATACTCTGTAGAAAAGAATCTACAAAATTCGAGTTGGGGGTCATCTTTCAGGTTATAGAGATTTTTAAAGAATTCTGCAAACGAGTTGACAATATCCCTAGGGTGAGTTTTGGGGTCATCCAAGGGAGATACTATCTTATTTATTCTCCTTTTAATTCTTTCTCTTTTTAATTTCCTCATCATAAACCTGGTAGGCTTGTTAAGAGAGGCATACGATTTGTACCTAGATGCTTTGATGACTGCATCATATTCCTGGTAGATTTCAGATCTCAAACTCTGTCTAAGTCTCAAAATCTCAGCCTGAACCGTCTGGGAAGGAACTTTTAAGTTTGTTTGTTTTTTCTCTAGATCATTAATTTGGGCCTGTAGGTTTGTAATATTTTCCCTATTTCTCTTCTTATGTTTAGAAAGAATTTGCATAAGACACCCCCTCAGGACCGCTTTATGGGCGTTCCAGACCGTGAACTGATCTACTTCACCAGGTACGTTTTCCTTGAAGTAGTTTAAGAGAGCATTTTCTATCTCTTGTTTGTACTCTGGTATATATAGCAAAGCTGAGGTAAGCTTCCAGAGGAATGGTTTGTCAGGGGGAGGACCCACAAGGAAGTCAATGAGAACCGGGGTATGATCCGAGATGGACTTCTGCATGAAGCGAATGTCCTTAATTTTGGACAGAGTGAATATGTTAGTAAGTAGAAGATATATCCTGGAAGTTGTCTTATGTACATCTGAAAAGTGGGAATACTCACGTGACGATGTATTCAAGCAGCGGAAAGCATCATAAAGCTCATTTTGAATTAACCAGTTTTTTAAAGCTGGGACCTTGTGGCCAACTAAAGAGGATGAATCAATGCTGCTATCTGGGACAATATTAAAGTCGCCCAATAAGATGAGTTCGCCTGTTTTAACTTTGTCGATTTTTTTGATAAGCTTGTTGAAGAAACGAATGTGTCCCTTGTTGGGTGCGTATACATTCACTATTGTGCATGGCCTTTCATGGAGTAAGCATATGAGAATATGAAACCTGCCCAAGGAGTCTGGTATTTCTTTGATGAGCTGAAAAGGAACGGTGCCACCTACCAATGTGATGACCCCAGCCTTTTTCTTTGTGGAGAGTGACTTGTACATGTGTGGGAAGTTCTTGTGCTGGAAGACCGGGTGTCGATTGGAAGCCAGTTTAACCTCCTGAAGGCATACCAATTCGGCCCGGGTTTGGTTGATCTCCTTCCATACCGCATACCTCTTATTCGGACTGTTGAGCCCCCTAACATTGTACGATAAAATTTTCATCGTAAGAATGCAATATCAAAACAGGAAAGGGAAACAAATAGAACAATGAAATACAGAAAAAAAAAATTAAGAACTTGAGAGTTCTCCTGGAGGACTCCAAACTGGTTGGTGTCTCACCTTAGATCGGGGGAAAAACAAGAAAAAAATTAAGTGGCAAGTTCCAACAGTGACAACGATAAACTGTAATTACGGGTACTAATATTCATGTTCAGGAAAAGGAAATAATAGTGACCCCCAAATAAATTCAAACATAAGACAAAGATCAATCCTAATCCCTATCTCTAAAGGATGGCTCATCCATCAGGAATTTAAGAAACTTCTGACCCTCGTGTGGAGTACAGATGGGGTAGTGTTTATCTTTATACCAGACTAAAAGCTTGGTAGGGAAACCCCATCTATATGACACTCTAAGTTCCCTAAGTTTAGAGGTCAGAGCTCTGAAGGAAAAGTCTTGGAAAATCTTAAGATCCTTATAAGGCTCAGGAGGTGAACCTCCTCTCGCAAAGATTTTAAAACCTTCTCCTTGGTTTCAAAGAAATGGACCCTGAGGATAGTGTCCCTGGGTTTTTCCTGTGGGACCCCTTTGGGACGTGGGAGGCGGTGTATACGATCGATATTGACTTAATTCTGTCAATTTTGGCGATAATTTTTTAAACAAATTTTTGGTGTAATCAGAGAGATCTGCCTGGGAGACCGACTCAGGGATACCTCGTATCTTTAAGTTATTTCTCCTGCTTCGGTCTTCCAGATCCGTCAATTTGTTTTTAAGGGAAATAACCTCCTTTTTGAGGAGTGAATTTTCCTTTGAGAGGTAAACTATATCCCTCTCTGCCTGTACCATCTTTACCTCATATTTCTCAACCTTTTGGCTAAGATTTCTGCAAGTTTCCTGTAGGGCCTTGGCCTGAGTCTCAAACCCTACTTTTAGGGCATCACTGAAGGACTGGAAGAGATCCGCCATGAATCCTTCAGTGGCTTGTTTGTTGGACCCCTTGTATTCCCCCAAGTTAATGGATGGAGTAGGAACCTCAAATGAACAGAATGGACCTCCATTATCCCTCCTAGGCTTCTGCCTTTCAGGGCTTGTGTTTGGAGTATAGTCAGCTGAGACACTGTCGGAGTCCTCAGATGAGAGACTCCCAGTGTTTTCCTGATCGCCTGGTCCCTTCCTTTTGTTTGATTTGGAAGTGTCCATTTCCTCCGTAAGAGTCTCAATTGGAGGGGGGGTTTAATGTTGCCCCCTAAATTTTTATTTTTTTGAGGTGTTTCAGGTTGTGTATCTGTGCCTGTCACAGGGGAGACCGCTGACTGAACGCTGCAGGGCCTGTGACGTCAGGTCTACTCAGTGCTGACAGGCTGGAAGCTGGGAGCGGTCGGATCTACTTCTCATTGAAGCCTATTGCGGCTGTGAGCACTAATCAGCAGCCAAATCTAGTGGCCCAAACTCGGATGTGCCTCACCTCTGCTGTCTTCAGAGACTCCCCCTGTGCTTGTCGCCCCCTGTCCGATCCTCAATGTGGCTGTGGAATGCTGTTCTTAGCCGTTCTGATGTCTGTTCAATGGGTCCAGTGGTATCCCTCCGCCTCTCTGCTCTGTGACAAGAAAGTAGTCCCCGCCGGTGTCCTCTGCTTATATCCTCGGTGTGTCAGTCCAGAAAGGGTCCAGCTCAGCTCCTCTGCCCCTGCTCTCCTCACACTGGCCGTGGAACTTCCTGATTTCGGCGGCACTCAGTCAGAAATCCAGAGGGGAGATTGTGCATAGTTCCGTATCCCTCCGCCGCAGCAGTGCCATTATCCTCTACACCCTGCAGGCAAAAAACATTGCAGTCAGTTAGAATCAAGTTGTGCCTTACCGGGAGGATTCCAAATAAAGTCCTTATTGTCCTTATTACTGGCGATGAACCTCCAGATCAGTCCTGGCTTATATACAGCCCACAGTAGCACTCCAGTCACTTCCAGGAAGGCAAATGGTGGGAGGGTGATGTCCCTCTGTTTCTCCTACACCACTACTGTCCCAAACTTTTAAAAGTTCATATCTTTGGTCTCCTTTGGACCAGGGTCCTAGTTTGAGGCTCAGAATGTGCACCAGAGTTTCAGGAATAGAATAGGATCCACTATGGGTTTTTTTGTTAACCCTTTGCACGCTTTTTTGTTGCTTCAGTGTGTGACTGTGGGAGCTTAGAGCTCTTGCCTCCTACATGCTCAGAGCCCAGGCCACGCCCCTCGGGTTGACACTGTTGTACCCTCGGACTGAAGGGCAGCTTGAACTTGTTTGGATGTTAGTCGAGGTTCTTTATCCAACGTCCGCACAATCTTGCGTTGAAATCTCTTGTTAATTTTTCCTTTCCGTCCACATCTAGGGAAGTTAGCCACAGTGCCATGGGCTTTAAACTTCTTGATGACACTGCGCACGGTAGACACACGAACATTCAGGTCTTTGGAGATGGACTTGTAGCCTTGAGATTGCTCATGCTTCCTCACAATTTGGTTTCTCAAGTCCTCAGACAGTTCTTTGGTCTTCTTTCTTTTCTCCATGCTCAATGTGGTACACACAAGGACACAGGACAGAGGTTGAGTCAACTTTAATCCATGTCAACTGGCTGCAAGAGTGATTTAGTTATTGCCAACACCTGTTAGGTACCACAGGTAAGTTACAGGTGCTGTTAGTTACACAAATTAGAGACGCATCACATGATTTTTCGAACAGTGCCAATACTTTTGTCCACCCTCTTTTGTTTTTTCATTTAAGACAAATTAAATGAAGATAATAATAACAAACAATTTGTGTTTGCAATAATTTTCAGGAAGAAACTGAGTATTATCTGACAAAATTGCAGGGGTGTCAATACTTTTGGCCACAACTGTACAGTATACCATCAAAATGTACCCAGAATATGTTAAACTCTATAGATGTGTAATACAATACTGATACATCTTTGAATACAATACTGATACATCTTTGAATGTTTCTTTTGAGGATTAGATACCACCAAAAAGTACCCAAGAAGATGTAATGGATAAGCAATATAATATAGATACATTTTTAAACAATTTACTTGAAGGTTATATACTACTAAATTGTACTGTGTCGATGAGAAATATTATACCGATAATTTTTTTTACAAGTTTTGGGAGGGTTCTATACCACCAAAATGTAACCAAGACGATGCAATATTCTATTGATGAGCAATATAATACCAATACATTTTTTTATAATTTTTGGTAGAGTTAGATACCACCAAAATGTGCCTAAGAACATATAATACTCTATGGATGAGTAATTAAATCTAGATACATTTTGAATGCTTTTTGAAGGTTTAGAAATCACAGAAACGTACCCCAGACCACAGAATAATGTATGGGTGAGAATTTTAACCCAGCAAATTTTTTTAATGCTTTTTGGAGTTTACATAACACCATATTATATCAATAACTGCATTAAAATGTATGGATGACTAACTGAATCCACAAAAAAAATTGGAACATAATTATTTTTAAAGTGTTGTTGATGTATTCCTATACTCACAAAGTGCAAAGCCATGAAAACATTATAAGAAAGGTAAACTCTACACTCTTAAAGGCAACAACTGGCAGGTCTCAGTCAAATATTGAATATTAAAAGCACTTTATGTGCTGCTGTTATCTGGTGGTGTAGAAAAGTGTCGGATAATCCTGGTGTTGTTCATTTCTATCAGAGTGAGTCTGTCAGCAATCTATGTTAACAATTGAAACGCCTGTCTGTTATGATCCACCGGTGGCAATAAAAACCTGCTCAGACAAAACACTAGCAGCAGGGTAGCACAACACCTCCAAGTCATAGAGGGACACCTCATGCCAGCTGCCAAGCTTTGGAAACCAATAGTTGAAGGTATTAGAGGAATTAGAGAGTATGCTGGTTTGATGGACAAGGTATTGCTTGACATCTTCAAAAACTTTCCCCTCCTTGTCAAAAATACACAGTAATCAGGCCATGGAAGTTGGGATGGTGTCATGAAATTGGCCCAGGCCTTTGACAATGTACCCCTGCCACTGCAGTATGTCTCCCTTGCCTCTCCTCTGTGATTCGGCATAGAGAAGCGTCCTCCTTGTTGCAAGTGTTGTCTGATGGGAAGTTTTTCAACATATTTTTAACAATAATCTTCTACTATAGCAAAACATTTAAGAAGACCTCTCCACCTCAGGAAGGAGAGATGTAAATTTCTCCTTGTAACATGGGTCTAGCAGGGTGAACAACCAGTACTCTTTTTTAACCAAGCTAAATATAACATGAGGGTCACAGTAAAGGCATTGGTGCATAAAGTCAGCCATGTATACCAAACTCGCTACAGCCAACATTTCCCTGTGTCCACCATGATGACAACTTTGCATCTCCTCCTCCTCTTCCTTCTCATCCCCTCCTCAGCCCATTCATGTAGGAGAGAAAGGACAAAGGTTGTGTGGGTACTAGCCTCTGTTGTTTTAGCCAACAGATCCTGTTTCTCCTTCTCCTCAGAGTCCACCTACTGATTGCCCACCCTGAGCAGATGAGATAAGGCTGGGCTGGACAGTATCTTACTGTCTCCTATCTACCTCTATCTACACCTCATCTGCATGCCTAGCTTCATGTTTATTTGTGAGCAGAAACTGTGTAAGTAGGCAAAGAAATGGGATTGTTGCACTGACTATGGCTTAGTTGCCGCTCACCATCTTAGTAGAGTCCTCAAAGTCTTGGAGAACTGTACAAATGCCAGTTATCCATGCCCACTCTTCAGTTGATATGTGCGGAGGCTGACCAGAATACCAATGGGTGTGTTGGACCTGGTACTTTACAACTGGTCTCTTCTGCTCACAAAGCCTTGCCAGCATGTGCAGTGTGGAGTTCCACAATGCGGGCAAGTTGAACACCAGCCTGTGAGCTGGCACTTGCATGTACTGATGCAGCACTGCCAGAGCACCGGTAGCTACAGCCAATTTGCAGATATTGGTGCTGACGTGGTGTACCTTGACCAGAAGCTCAGCATCAAATCTAGGTAGGTTCTAATAAACTGCTGAACTACCAAACTGAGCATGTGTGGCAAGCATTTACGTGCGTGAGCTTGCTAACCTTCACGGGTGCCACCAGCTTAAGGCTAGAAATGAGTGAACATGTTCGGAAAACATAAACCAATCTCAAATTTGGCACAAACGTAGCACATTCAGATTTGTGTTCGTTTTCCCGGGCATTTTTCCTCAAAGCTGGCAAAATTCGGTCTCAGTTTGGTAATTGATCACTTTTCCACTAACGCTTTTGTTTTGACATTGTCTAGGATAGTGGTGCTGTGTGATGAGCATGGCCATGTATTTTACGAGGAGAGGGAATGTGTCTAGGTAAGAGCAGCTGTGGAGTGTAATTTTTTTCTTTCATTTTTTTATTTAAAAACTTAACGTGTGAACATTCCGTCAGCCAATCATGGCGCAGAAACCATCCACGAAGTCATAACAAAAAGTCTTCTGTGATTGGCTGCCGAAGTCACATGTCCCTGTCCATATAAAAAGAGGACATCTTGTTTTGCTTTCGCCATTTTCTCAGTGTTACAGTGCAGAGAGGCCACTCCTGGTGCTGCTACTGAAGGTGAACTTGTCGGTTAGCTAGATAAAATCCTGTCTTGTGTTAAATTAATCTTCAAGTGTTTAACTAGATTGTGCTAAAAGTGTGTTGCAGTCTCAGGAGGCCCCATTTGCTAATTAAAATTGGGCAAAAACTTTGTTGCAGTGAGTAATGAGGCGGCCACATTTCCTTTTAAAAATCATTAGGCCTAATGGAATCAGAAGGCCATATTTCTTCTTAAAATTCATTAGGCATGAAATAGTGTTTCAGCCAGGAGGCCGCATTTGCAAATCCTAATAATTTGGGATAAAACTATGTTGCAAAGAGGAATCAGGAGGCAACATTTCCTCTTAAAAATCGTTACGTCTAATATAGAGGTTCAGTCAGGAGTCTCTATTTGCTAGTCCAAATCATTTGTGATAAAACTGTGATGCAGTGAGGAATCAGGAGGTCACATTTCCTCTTATATATAGTTAGGCCTAATATAGGGGTTCAGCCATGAGTCACTATTTGCTAATCCAAATTGTTTGATATTAAATTGTGTTACAATGAGGAATCAGGAGATCACGTTTCCTATTAAAAATTGTTATGTCTATTATTGGGGTTTAGCCAGGAAGTCCCATTTGCTTATCAAAATTGCTTGGGATAAAAGTGTGTGACAGTGAGGAATCCTGAGGCCACATTTGCTCGTCAAAATCGTTAGTGTGCCTGCACAACACTGTTATACTTATCAATAAACTAAATGGTGATTATTAATTTAGTGAAAGGTGATTGACAGTTCTGGGCCAAAGGTTGTGAAACAGCAGGTTAAAAGATGGGAAGGGTACATACAACATGTGTGTGAAAAAGCGATGTCATGATAGAAGGGTGAAGGGTTTGGTGTTTGACATGTACTGGGGTTAGGAGTGAAAGCTCAACTCAACAAACACCATCTTATCCTATCCAAAGACATCAGACATCATCTGTTACTGAATGGGCTACTCGACTCCCTTTCTTTGGCAGCCGCACAGTGGTACATCTTTTGGTTGAGGCTCAGAAAGAGTATGTACTTCAGTGGATGGCAAGTTCTGCATCAAGTGGCATCTTCTCTTCTTCCTACATCTTAACATCCCACACAGTACAATCATCAGAAGAGGCACCCAATCACCCTTTGTTCCCCCTGCATCAGAAATTTCTAAACCCCCAACCAACTGTGGGGATCCTCAGATGCACCATTCTGGTCCAAAAAATCTAAAAAAATCACATAATCCAGAGGAGTAAAGCATCTGCACCGATGCCCAAAATGTTTTCATGTATCCAGGGCCGGACGAAGCAGGGTCTGAGCAGAATCCAGATGTTAATCACCTGGGTTGGCAGTGATCCTGATGAGATTCAGATACCAGAGGTGCACATGGACTGTACTATGGTGTCAGAGCAGGAAGAGGAGGAGGGTGACTCTGTGGTATATCTGCAGACTTAGTGGCATCAGGTGGGGAACCCCACTCCGTGGATTTTGCTGTAGGTAAGCTGCAGATATACTTCTCCTGCAAAGACTTAGGATGTAAAAAAGCAAACATCAAATGTAGATTTACTTTTTAAAAACATTTATTATTGCAATTATTTTCTTAAAAAGTGCTTTTTTCGAAACTCATAGTAGTTGCTACCAAAAACTATTCTTTGAAGTATTGGTAAAAAAAAAATCTTATTAAGTAAGTAATCATTTAAGCAGTTCAGTTAATTGTTTAGTAGCAAATATATACTTAGTAAAATTTTAATCAAGTACAGTAAAATCCTAAAAGTGATGCAATACACCCAGGTATGAGTTGTTAAGATGAATACACTTACTTTAAAAATATATGCTCCGTGTTTATAATAAAAGGTTTAGGTTTTATAAAATAGCTTTCAGACCGCACTCACATAAGCAATCAACTACAGTTTGTTGTTATCGCAAGAAAAACTGTCTGTAAATATGTGTAAGCATGTGCATTAAATAATCAAATACAAAGAAATGCAAAATATACAAAGTAAGCATATGCTTGAAATTAGGATATGAGAAATAACATAAAAGAGTATTATTCTGGTCTCTAGTTGAAAATAGCAAAATAAGTATTTGAAGCAAATGTCTGTTCTTTTAACCTCTGATAGAAGGATCTTTGAATAGAGCTTCTATTATACTCCTGCAATTTTCTTTCACTTTTCTCCCTTTCATCTATGTTCTCTTTGGGACTGCTTTTTAAAGCAGAAAGTAGTCAACAAATCAATTCAAAAAATATGCACACAAAAAGACGTCCGTCTAAAGTAAGCATGAATAAACACATTGTAGCACATATTCCAAAGCAAAAGCAATGTTCTTGATTTAAACATAAAAACAGATGTACATCAAGAATGTGTCAAAAATAATCTCAGACAAAATTGTTCCATTACATCCATTGAAAAGAAAGTATAGCATGTCATTCTAAAGCAAAATCAGACAAAGAATTCACACAGGTTACATTTTCTAGATAAAATAGGAGCAAAAAAACACAAAAGGACAATACACCTTGTAGCATTATTAACAATGGTATATAAAGAAAGGTTATAAACTCATTTCATGCGAGTACATCAACAAAAAGGGCCTTTGGCTGTAGTTGCTGTTAGCGTCCTATCTTGAAGCTATTTATTATCCCAAAAGAGAGAAAATCCATCAGCATTGTGGCCTGTAAGATTGTCTGAAGAAAACTTAAAAAGTCATGTAAACCACATTACTACCATCTGAATGAATTATTATCAGTTTCTGTTATGTCAGGTACAAGAACTCAAGGGGAAATGAGCAATTTGTTCGCACATGGAAGAGATTTATTAAAATTAGAATGAAGAAAAAGTTAAGCAGTTGCTTATAGCAACAAATCATATTACAGATCCAATGTCAAACCTACTTTACTTTTCCAGTGCTCACACTGTATTCATTAATCTTGAACCTCTCACGAGTAGAAATGAGTGAACCCGTGGATGTACGGATTTTTCGGGTTCAGCGAACATACAGTAAAAAGTTTGATTGTGGTTCAAACTTGACCTCGAACTTGTCCCCAAACACAAAACCAATAGAAGTCAATAGGGACTCAAATTTCGGTGCTGTAAAATGTTCATAGTCAAGGCTAGGGGGCTGAAAAAGAAGCTAAATGGAGTAAAAGCAGGACAATTGCCCTGCAAACAAATGGGAGTATGGAAATGACTTAAATACATTTTGTCACTATAGCAATCATCATAAAATAGGAAGTAAATGAATAACATAACAATTTTAACAGTGCCCTCACAGCGACTTAGGCTAGCTACTTCAAGTCTAGATACAAATTTCACTGACAGAGCATGGGACACAGTACCCCCTCAGAAGCAGCTTACAAATGTCACCCACAAAACATGGGGCACAGTACCCCTACATTAGAAGCTTACAAATTTCACCCACAGGGTATCAGCTTAGAAATTTAACCCAAAAAGCATGGGACAAGGTACTCCTACATTAGCAGAAAACAAATTTCACCCTCAGAGCATGGGACCGAGTACCCCAACATGATCAGCTTACAAATTTCACCCACAGAGCAAGGGGCACAGTACCCCATACATTAGCAGCTTAGATATTTCATCCACAGAGTATGGGATAGAGTACCCCTATATTATCAGCTTAGAAATGTCATCCACACAGCATGGGGCAGAATACCCCTACCAAAGTAGCTTACAAATTTCAGCCATAGAGCCAAAGTTTTATCTTCAATAGCGTACAGTAGAGCAGCCACAGATAGAAAGCTCTGAGTTTGCTTTGGTATACAGATAGCGGTCTGCTACGAGGCTTGCTATCGCCAGTCCCAACCACTTTGCCCTTTAACGCCTCTCCAATGTTGTTGCTTTGGTACCAGGGGCCCAAAGCGTAAATTCTGCTAGGTATAATAGATTTGTACTCCATTTCTAGTTTTTTGTTTGTTCGAACTGGGACCATGATTAAGAGGGGACCTGCTGGAACACAAAGTAATGGAGCTGGAGGCACTCTCAGCCATCCAATCTCAAACCACCCACAGGCGGGGTTGCTGAATACACATGTGTAATGGAGAATCAGGTTTCTATTCCGGATAGGCAACCTGATAAACTTGTACCAAGGAAAGCAAGAGTTAAGCAAATTAACCACTTATCAACTGAGTCAGCAGTTGATGTAGCGGGACAGAATAGCCATCCGTGATAATTTAGAGGTTCTGTAATTGGAATGAGCAGTTAAATCTTTTAAAGAGCTTTAGCCCAGTCACAAAGGTAGAGTAAAAATATTTTTAGGCACATTACTCATACATATTAACACAAAAAATGTCCACTAAAGTAAACCAAATGGCATTTCAAATCAAACATAAGCACAAATTCTGGTCCCTGGAAGCTCCAGAAAATATGAAGAGATCCATAAAATATCCAAAGCTTTATTAATGATAATTAAACTCCAATAAGAAAAATAAAAAATAATTTTAGTGCCTCTCAGGGGAGTACCATAAAATATGCTCAAATGTTATAAAAAGTAGGTAGCAAAAAAAATTGGGGCATAAATATATATATATATATATATATATATGCACACATGGTCAAAATTCTTGGTATCCCTCGTTTAATGACAGAAAAACCCACAATGGTCACAGAAATAACTTGAATCTGACAAAAGTAATAACAAAATAAAAAATCTATGAAAATGTACAAATGAATGTGAGACTTTGCATTTCAACCATGCTTCCACAGAATTTTTAAAAAAATAAAACTCATGAAATAGGCCTGGACAGAAATGATGATACCCCTGAAAATGTGACCAAAGGGACCTGTCAAATCAAGGTGTGTCCACAAATAAGCATCACATGTGTCTACAATCTTGGAATCAGTGAGTGGGCCTGTGAAGAGGGCTACAGATACTCACTGTGCTGTTTTGTGACATGGTGTGTATCATACTCAACATGGACCAGAGAAAGCAAAGGAAAGAGTTTTCTCAGGAGATTAGAAAGAAACTTATAGCCAAACATGTTAAAGGTAAGGCTGGTTTCACACTTGCGTTTTTTTTCGAGGTATTTTAGCGCTAAATAGCGCATGCGTTTTTTTTTCCTATACTTTGCATGGGATGCGCTTATGTGCGCATACACATGCGTTTGTACGCGTTTTTCCGCGCATGCGTTTTTTTGCGGTATGCGCTCGGGCTCGGTGCGTCTGACTTGCCTCAAAAAAACGCATGCGCGCGCAATGCGTTTTTTACAGCAAGACACCCATTATAGTCTATGGGTGCACATATGTGCGCATTGGCATGCTTATGTATGCGTTTTTTTGCACATGCGTTTTTTTTTGTTAACCATGGAATTTAGGGGTTTGGGTTAGAGTTAGGGTTAGTTAAGGGGGTTTAGGGTTAGGGTTAGGGTCAGGGTCAGGGTTAGGGTTAGGTTTAGGGTCAGGGTTAGGGTCAGGGTTAGGGTTAGTTAGGGTTTAGGGTTTGGGTTAGGGTTAAGTATGGTTTGGTTAAGGGTTAGGGTCAGGGTTAGGGTTAGGGTCAGGGTTAGGGTTAGGGTTAGTTAGGGTTTAGGGTTTGGGTTAGGGTTAAGTGTGGTTTGGTTAAGGGTTAGGGTCAGGGTTAGGGTTAGGGTCAGGGTTAGGGTTAGGGTTAGGTTTAGGGTCAGGGTTAGGGTTAGTTAGGGTTTAGGGTTAAGTATGGTTTGGTTAAGGGTTAGGGTCAGGGTTAGGGTTAGGGTTAGGGTCAGGGTTAGGGTTAGGGTTAGGGTTAGGTTTAGGGTCAGGGTTAGGGTTAGTTAGGGTTTAGGGTTTGGGTTAAGTATGGTTTGGTTAAGGGTTAGGGTCAGGGTTAGGGTTAGGGTCAGGGTTAGGGTTAGGGTTAGGGTTAGGTTTAGGGTCAGGGTTAGGGTTAGTTAGGGTTTAGGGTTTGGGTTAGGGTTAAGTATGGTTTGGTTAAGGGTTAGGGTCAGGGTTAGGGTTAGGGTCAGGGTTAGGGTTAGGGTTAGGGTTAGGTTTAGGGTCAGGGTTAGGGTTAGTTAGGGTTTAGGGTTTGGGTTAGGGTTAAGTATGGTTTGGTTAAGGGTTAGGGTCAGGGTTAGGGTTAGGGTTAGGGTCAGGGTTAGGGTTAGGGTTAGGTTTAGGGTCAGGGTTAGGGTTAGTTAGGGTTTAGGGTTTGGGTTAGGGTTAAGTATGGTTTGGTTAAGGGTTAGGGTCAGGGTTAGGGTTAGGGTTAGGGTCAGGGTTAGGGTTAGGGTTAGGGTCAGGGTTAGGGTTAGTAAAGTCATGGTTTGGGTCAGTGTGAGGGGCCACCTAATGTTTGGAAAAAACACAAACGCGGTAAAAACACACTAAAAACGCATACAAACGCATAAAAACGCTGCGTTTTTTTCATGCATGCTCATAAAAATGCTTGAAAAAAATGCAGCAGTTGTATGCTTTTGTATGCGTTTTTTCAATGCGTTTTTTTGCGGGAAAAACGCGCTGCAAAAAAAAGCAAGTGTGAAACCAGCTTTAAAGTTATAAGACCATCTCCAAGCAGTTTGATGTTTCTGTGACTACAGTTGCACATAATATTGAGAAATTTAAGTTCCAGGGTTCTATAGCCAACCTCCCTGGATGTGGCCGCAGGAGGAAAATTGATGATAAATCAAAGAGGCGGATAATACGAATGTTAACAAAAGAGCCCAGAAAAACTTCTAAAAAGATTGAAGGTGAACTTCAAGCTCAAGGAACATCAGTGTCACATCACACCATCCGTCGTTGTATGGGCCGAAGTGGACTTCATGGGAGACAACCAAGGAAGACATCGTTCTTGAAAAAATCATAAACAAGCCACACTGTAATTTGCCAAACTACAGTCATATGTTAAAGTTTGGGCACCCCTATTAATGTTAACCTTTTTTTTATAACAATTTTGGTTTTTGCAACAGCTATTTCAGTTTCATATATTTAATAACTGATGGACTCAGTTATATTTCTGGATTCAAATGAGGTTTATTGTACTAACAGAAAATGTGCAATCTGCATTTTAACAAAATTTGACCGGTGCAAAAGTATCGGCACCTCAACATAAAAGTGACATTAATATTTCGTAGATCCTCCTTTTGCAAAAATAACAGCCTCTAGTCGCTTCCTGTAGCTATTAATGAGTTCCTGGATCCTGGATGAAGGTATTTGTGACCATTCCCGTTTACAAAACAATTTCAGTTCAGTTAAGTTTGATAGTCGCCGAGCATGGACAGCCCACTTCAAATCATCCGACAGATGTTCAATGATATTTAGGTCTGGGGACTGGGATGGCCATTCCAGAACATTGTAATTGTTCCTCTGCATGAATGCCTGAGTAGATTTGGAGCGGTGTTTTGTATCATTGTCTTGCTGAAATATCCATCCCCTGCGTAACTTCAGCTTCGTCACTGATTCTTGCACCTTATTGTCAAGAATCTGCTGATACTGAGTTGAATCCATGCGACCCTCAACTTTAGCAAGATTCCCGGTGCCGGCATTGGCCACACAGCCCCAAAGCATGATGGAACCTCCACCACATTTTACTGTGGGTAGCAAGTGTTTTTCTTGGAATGCTGTGTTTTTTAGTCTCCATGCATAACGCGTTTTTGCATGACCAAACAACTCAATCTTTGTTTCATCAGTCCACAGGACCTTCTTCCAAAATATAACTGGCTTGTCCAAATGTGCTTTTGCATACCTCAGGCGACTCTGTTTGTGGCGTGCTTGCAGAAACGGCTTCTTTCGCATCACTATCCCATACAGCTTCTCCTTGTGCAAAGTGCGCTGTATTGTTGACCGATGCACAGTGACACCATCTGCAGCAAGATGATGCTGCAGGTCTTTGGAGGTGGTCTGTGGATTGTCCTTGACTGTTCTCACCATTCTTCTTCTCTGCCTTTCTGATATTTTTCTTGGCCTGCCACTTCTGGGCTTTTCTGGGCTTAACAAGAACTGTACCTGTGTTCTTCCATTTCCTTACTATGTTCATCACAGTGGAAACTGACAGGTTAAATCTCTGAGACAACTTTTTGTATCCTTCCCCTGAAAATCTATGTTGAATAATCTTTGTTTTCAGATCATTTGAGAGTTGTTTTGAGGAGCCCATGATGCCACTCTTCATAGGAGAATCAAATAGGAGAACTACTTGCAAGTGGCCACCTTAAATACCTTTTCTCATGATTTGATACACCTGGCTATGAAGTTCAAAGCTCAATGAGGTTACAAAACCAATTTAGTGCTTCAGGAAGTCAGTAAAAAGTAGTTAGGAGTGTTCAAATCAAGAAAATGATAAGGGTGTCCATACTTTTGCACCGGTCAAATTTTGTTTAAAGTATAGGAGTAGCCCCGGCACTCTAATGACATGAAAGTAGAGTCTTTGCAACGACAGTCTTTTTTGTTGTGATTTTATTTTTTGTGGAAAAAGATGGTGTTACAATCCAACGTTTCAGCTCTACATCTCGAGCTTTCATCAGGGATATGACTACAGAATATACAATAAAAGAACAAAAATCAGTGTATAAACTTTATAAAACAAAAAACCTAGTGATAAGTGATTTATATTGTGGTGACAGTGTCATGCATCCTTTGTGAAGGTATGTATGGACCTATAGTGATGTGAGGCCAGTGAGTGTGTATTGTGGTGTGATACGGTGTACGTGTGAGAGGTTGGGCAGAGGAATTGGGTGAAGGTGTAAATGGGACAGTGTAGGAGATGAATGGCATGAGTGTGTGGGTTGTGTTGAGAAGGGGCATTAGGGGACAGTGAAGTGGAGTGGGAGTGAGGGTGAGGTCATCTAAAGAGGCTGTGTGTAAGGGGTGCTCTTGGAAATATTAAGGCATAAGGTGTAAATACCTTGGTCCTTGGTTTTAGGGGTGTGTGTATAGGTGGTATAGGTTTGCCTTTGTAGTCCAGCTGCTGGAGCGGTACCTATAGTGACCACTGAGAGAAGGTATAGGTTAAGGAATAGCAAGGTATGTTGAAAGAAAGAATATAAAAGAAAGTTTTAGGGGTCACATACCGATGTGTAGGGTCAGCACGTGACTCCCGTCCTAAGGACAAATAAGCAGGTCAATAAGCTGAGATGGAGAAAGGAAACCCAGTCTAACAATTACAATGTTCTGGAATGGCCATCCCAGTCCCCAGACCTAAATATCATTGAACATCTGTCGGATGATTTGAAGTGGGCTGTCCATGCTCGGCGACTATCAAACTTAACTGAACTGAAATTGTTTTGTAAACAGGAATGGTCACAAATACCTTCATCCAGGATCCAGGAACTCATTAATAGCTACAGGAAGCGACTAGAGGCTGTTATTTTTGCAAAAGGAGGATCTACAAAATATTAATGTCACTTTTATGTTGAGGTGCCCATACTTTTGCACCGGTCAAATTTTGTTTAAATGCAGATTGCACATTTTCTGTTAGTACAATAAACCTCATTTGAATCCAGAAATATAACTGAGTCCATCAGTTATTAGATATAAGAAACTGAAATAGCTGTTGCAAAAACCAAAATTGTTATAAAGAAAAAAGGATAACATTAATAGGGGTGCCCAAACTTTAACATATGACTGTACATGTTGACAAGCCACAAAGCTTCTGGGAGAATGTTCTATGGACAGATGAGACAAAAATGGAATTTTTTTGCAAGGCACATCGGCTCTATGTTCACAGATGGAAAAATGAAGCATATGAAGAAAAGAACACTGTCCCTACTGTGAAACATGGAGGAGGTTCTGTTATGTTATGGGGCTGCTTTGTTGCATCTGGCACAGTGTGTCTAGAATCTGTGCAGGGTACAAAGAAATCTCAAGACGATCAAGGGCTTCTAGAGAGAAATGTGCTGCCCAGTCTCAGAAAGCTTGGTCTCAGTCGCAGGTCAAGGGTCTTGCAACAGGATAATGACCCAAAACACATAGCTAATAACACCCAAGAATGGCTAAGAGGAAAACGGAAACACAGCACAGTAACAGAAACACAGCACAATACGGAATAATGCGGGTAAAGCAAAATTGGCAGTTCACTTTTCTTAGTTGTTTCTTTGTTGTTCCCAGCTTTGCGTTTTTCTGGACAGAGAGATCAGATGTTGCTCCTGGGATCTGTTGTAGCCATTTTTACAACTTAGGGGTCACTGCTCCAAGTGCTCCTATCACCACTGGAATCACTGTTTCCTTCACCTTCCACATTTTCTCCAGTTCTCTTTTGAGGACCTGGTATTTCTTCAGATTTTCATATTCCTTCTTTCTGAAGTTGCTGTCACTTGGCACTGCCATATCTATTATCATTGCTGTCTTCTGATCCACCAAAAAGTGTGTATATATATATATATATATATATATATATATATATTTTTTTTTTTTTTTTTCTCAATATTTGACATGAAATCAGAATAAAAATTTCCTTTTTAATGTCAATTAGGATTATCATAGTAATTAAAATTTGCCAAATGCCAGAATAATGAGGCAGAGAATGCTTTATGGCATTTTTATTACTTACTGCAAAGTCAAAAGTTTGCATACATTTCATCCATATTGCCTTTAACCCCTTTACCCCCAAGGGTGGTTTGCATGTTAATGACCAGGCCAATTTTTACAATTCTGACCACTGTCCCCTTATTAAGGTAATAACTCTGGAATGCTTCCATGGATCCCTGTGATTCTGACATTGCTTTCTCGGGACATATTTTACTTCATGAGAGTGGTAAAATTTCTTTGAAATGACTTGCGTTTTTTTGGGGAAAAAAAGAGAAATTTGGCAAAAATTTTGAAAATTTCGCAATTTTCCAAATTTGGATTTTCATGCTCTTAAATCACAGAGATATGTCACACAAATTACTTAATAAGTAACATTTCACATATGTCTAATTTACATAAGTACAATTTTAGAACCCCAATTTTTTTTCTTAGGAAGTTATAAGGGTTAAAAGTTGATCAGTGAATTCTTATTTTTACAACACCATTTTTTTGAGCAACCGCATCACATTTGAAGTCACTTTGAGGGGTCTATATGATAGAAAATACCCAAAAGTGACCCCATTCTAAAAACTGCACCCTTCAAGGTGCTCAAAACCACATTCAACAAGTTTATAAACCCTTCACAGGAATTTTTGGAATGTTTAAAAAAAATGAACATTTAACTTTTTCACAAATATTTAATTCAGATCCAATTTGTTTTATTTTACCAAGGGTATCAGGAGAAATTGGATGCCAAAAGTTGTTGTACAATTTGTTTTGAGTATGTTGATACATTACATTTGCAGGAGCACCACTGTTTGGGCGCATGACAGAGCTCGGAAGGGAAGAATCACCATTTGACTTTTCAATGCAAAATTGGCTGGAATTGAGATCGGATGCCATGTCGCATTTGGCGAGCCCCTAATGTGCCTAAACAGTGGAAACCCCCACAAGTGACACTATTTTGAAAAGTAGACCCCCTAAGAAACTTATCTAGATGTGTGGTGAGCAGTTTGAACCCTCAAGTGCTTCACAGAAGCTTATAATGTAGAGCCGTAAAAATAAAAAAGCATATTTTTTTCACAAAAATTATCTTTTTGCCCCCAATTTCTTATTTTCTCAAGGGTAACAGAAGAAATTGGACCCCTAGTTGTGCAATTTTTTCTGATTATGCTGATACCCCAAATGTGGGGGTAAAGCACTGTTTGGGCGCATGGCATAGCTCGTAAGAGAAAGAGCACCGTTTGACTTTTTCAACGCAGAATTGGCTGGAATTGAGATCAGATGCCATGTTGCATTTGGAGAGCCCCTGATGTGCCTAAACAGTGGAAACTCCTCAAATCTAACTCCAACCTTAACCCCAAAAACACCCCTAACCCTAATCTCAACCCTAACCATAAAGTTACCTACAACCCTAACCCCAACAAACCCCTAACCCTAATCCCAACCCTAACCACAACTCTAACCCCAACTCAGCCCTAACCCTAATCCCAACCCTAACCATAACCCTAACCACAAACGTAACCCTAGCACACCCCTAACCCCCACCCTAACCCTAATCCTAACCCTAATCCCAACTGTAACCGCAATCCAAACCCTAGCTCTAACCCTAACTTTAGCCCCAACCCTAACCCTAACTTTAGCCCCAACCCTAACCAAACCCTAAACTTAATGGGAAAATTGAAATGCATACATTTTTTCATTTTATTATTTTTCCCTAAGGAAGTGATAAAGTGGGTTTGATTTACTATTTATAGCAGGTTTTTATAGCTGGTTTCTATACTTGGCAGCTGTCACACACTAAAACACACTTTTTATTGCAAAAAATGTTTTTTGCGTCACCACATTTTCAGAGCTATAATTTTTCCACATTTTGGCCCACAGAGTCATGTGAGGTCTTGTTTTTTGCGGGACAAGTTGGCGTTTTTACAGGTACCATTTGCGGGCACATGACATTTTTTGATTGCTTTTTATTCCAACTTTTGTGAGGCAGAATGAACAAAAACCTGCAATTCATGAATTTCTTTTGGGGGGCGTTTATACCGTTCCGCGTGTGGTAAAATTGATAAGGCAGTTTTAATCTTTGGGTCAGTATGATGACAGCGATACCTCATTAATTTTTTTTGTGTTTTGAGGTTTTTATGCAATAAAAGCTACTTTATATAAAAAATAATTATTTTTTCATCGCTTGGATCAGCATGGATCCAGGACATGTTCAGAGTGGAGTGATGCAATAAATTGTAAGTGACTGCATCCTTGCCCCATGATGACGTTTTGTTCCAGTAGGGGTGATAGACATTGCAGATAAGTGAGTGCAGCCGCATCCTCCTGTGACTTACTACTTGAAACTTGCAGAGTTACGATGACTGACCAAAAAAATGCAATTCTGGTATTTTGATTTGTTTTCTTGTTAAGGTGTTTACTAATTGAGTTAATTAATTTTACATTTTGATAGACTTTTATTGACATAGAAAATAAATATCATTGCTGTCATTATTTCTTTATTTTTTATTTTTAAAAAGAAAAAAGTGTGAATGAGTTTAATTTTTATATTCTTTTTATGTTTTTTATAAAAGTTTTTACATTTTTACTTCATTTTTAGGCCATTAGGAGACTTCAACTAGTGCTTGTCCCATCACTTATACGTTATGCTGCAAATATTTAGTAAAACAATCTTTTTGAATGCCAACCACAGGCTGGTCTTTGCAGGAGTTCTATCCAGTGTGTTTTAGCAGGACCCCGGCTGCCATGACAAGCAATCAATACTATTTAATTGCATTGATCAGAATGATGGACCCAACATTTGATATAATAGCACGTCATGTGTCAAGAAGTAGTGAATACATATTATGATATAAAAAAAATTCCAAAAAAATTGTAAAAATACATATAAAAACCTGTTTTGAACAGTATGTAATGATATATATATATATATATATATATATATATATATATATATTATTTTTTTTAAATGGCTCCCAATCTAGACATAGGTTATCATCATCTTAATATTTCGTTTATGTCGACAATTATAATAAAATTATACTAAATGTTAGGAATTTGGAACAAAATTTGTAAACCGCTTTGAAATATTAGGATTTTTGGAATACTTCGAAGCACAATATTGATATATAATATCATAACTTAAATAATATATCCATCAGTATACAGTCAACTACAGGTCATTTTGAGTTACAAAACATGCTTTCCTCACTGTATTTTATTAAAGTAACATGTTTGTGACTTTAGCTATCATTCACACCTTTAGAAAAAAATGTTCTATTTTATCTTATTAACTTTCAATTCGCACGGTCACAAAAAATCATTTCCCTATGTAATGACAGTTTTGCTCTTGACAAAGTAGCTGTCATTCGAAACTGATTGACAACAGCTCACTGAACAGGATGACAAATTGTGAAATGGCAGATCAATCTGTTTTGCCCATTAGGTAATGAGAGGAGAATGAGAGATGGATGCCAATAGAATCTTGCACTGCTGTTTAATTTTGTTCTATGTACTTGAAAGTCAACAAGTTTACTTTTATCTGTCAGTGATAATGATTAAAGAGCAATCCCATGCTAAAGGTAATTACATGGGGATGCAAACAGTGACATTTATAGGGACAACAGGTAATTGAAAAAGAAAAAAAAATGGTTCATTTAATTTATGGTCTTTAGTCAAAGAAGTGTAGGTTTTGTAATAAAAATTTTCAAAAAAAATTTTGCACATTAACTTTGGAAATCTTTATGTGTCTGCATTATATACAGGATGCAAATGCAACAGATTATGGATGAATATTTATTGCTACAGCCTTTTTGATGGTGGAAAATTTGAGCCAAATACCTTGCAAAATTTCCCGATTCTACAGCTTGTTTCAGTTTCGCATTGCGTTACTCCATTGCAGAGATATTCACATTAGTTACTTCTGAAGCACACTTTGGAAAATCTTTTAAGGCCACATGCCCACTTCAGTATTTGGTGAGTTTTTTACCCCAGTATTTGTAAGCCAAAACCAGGATATAAATGCTGAAGGGGTGCAAATGTTTCTATTATACATTTTCTCTGACCGTTCCACTCATGGTTTTGGCTTACAGAATACTGGGGTAAAAAACTCACCAAATACTGAACGTGTGCATGTGGCCTAACTGTGTGTTTCCTCACAGTCTTCACTGGGATCATACAGTTGTGGCCAAAAGTATTGACACCCCTGCAATTCTGTCGGATAATACTCAGTTTCTTCCTGAAAATGATTGCAAACACAAATTCTTTGGTATTATTATCTTCATTTAATTTGTCTTAAATGAAAAAACACAAAATAGAATGAAGCAAAAAGCAAAACATTGATCATTTCACACAAAACTCCAAAAATGGGCCAGACAAAAGTATTGACGCCCTCAGCCTAATACTTGGTTGCACAACCTTTAGTCAAAATAACTGCGACCAACCGCTTCCGGTAACCATCAATGAGTTTCTTACAATGCTCTGCTGGAATTTTAGACCATTCTTCTTTGGCAAACTGCTCCAGGTCCCTGATATTTGAAGGGTGCCTTCTCCAAACTGCCATTTTTAGATCTCTCCACAGGTGTTCTATGGGATTCAGGTCTGGACTCATTGCTGGCCACCTTAGAAGTCTCCAGTGCTTTCTCTCAAACCATTTTCTAGTGCTTTTGAAGTGTGTTTTGGGTCATTGTCCTGCTGGAAGACCCATGACCTCTTAGGGAGACCCAGCTTTCTCACACTGGGCCCTACATTATGCTGCAAAATTTGTTGGTAGTCTTCAGACTTCATAATGCCATGCACACAGTCTAACAGTCCAGTGCCAGAGGCAGCAAAGCAACCCCAAAACATCAGGGAACCTTCGCCATGTTTGACTGTAGGGACCATGTTTTTTTCTTTGAATGCCTCTTTTTTTCTCCTGTAAACTCTATGTTGATGCCTTTGCCCAAAAAGCTTTACTCTTGTCTCATCTGACCAGAGAACATGCTTCCAAAACATTTTAGACTTTTTCAGGTAAGTTTTGGCAAACTCCAGCCTGGCTTTTTTATGTCTCGGGGTAAGAAATGGGGTCTTCCTGGGTCTCCTACCATACAGTCCCTTTTCATTCAGATGCTGACGGATAGTATGGGTTGACACTGTTGTACCCTCGGACTGCAGAGCAGCTTGAACTTGTTTGGATGTTAGTCGAGGTTCTTTATCCAACATCCGCACAATCTTGAGTTGAAATCTCTTGTCAATTTTTCTTTTCCGTCCACATCTAGGGAAGTTAGCCACAGTGCCATGGGCTTTAAACTTCTTGATGACACTGTGCACGGTAGACACACGAACATTCAGGTCTTTGGAGATGGACTTGTAGCCTTGAGATTGCTCATGCTTCCTCACAATTTGGTTTCTCAAGTCCTCAGACTGTTCTTTGGTCTTCTTTCTTTTCTCCATGCTCAATGCGGTACACACAAGGACACAGGACAGAGGTTGAGTCAACTTTAATCCATGTCAACTGGTTGCAAGTGTGATTTAGCTATTGCCAACACCTGTTAGGTGCCACAGGTAAGTTACAGGTGCTGTTAATTGCACAAATTAGAGAAGCATCACATGATTTTTCGAACAGTGCCAATACTTTTGTCCACCCTCTTTTTTATGTTTGGTGTGGAATTATATCCAATTTGGCTTTAGGACAATTCTTTTTGTGTTTTTTCATTTAAGACAAATTAAATGAAGATAATAATAACAAAGAATTTGTGTTTGCAAATCATTTTCAGGAAGAAACTGAGTATTATCTGACAGAATTGCAGGGGTGTCAAAACTTTTGGCCACAACTGTATACCGTAATTCCTTTCAGACACTGCGAACACAGCCCATATAACAGTCGATCAGTCTCAGAAGCCTTGGGCCTGTAATTGGCAGCATCTAAAAAGGAGGAACATAAGTGCAAACTCCCAGACAAGACTGCCAATAATGCCCAGTTGAACTACAAATAGGGATTTCACATAGTGAACTCTGAAAGAAACAAATGTGAATATCTTTGCAATGGAGTGACACAGTGCCAAACAGAAAAGAGGATCTGAATTAGGGAAGTTCAATGATTTTTAAAAGGCATTTAAATATTTTTTTTATGAGCGGGTGTCTTACCGAGCCAATATGATGGACTTATGGTCCTTACATACATAGTGCTCACTAATATACTAATTAGGCAAGAGACAAGAAGTCTGTGCTCAGTAAAACAATAGTATTTTGTTCTATTAAAATCAGAGATATTAATGAATTAACATAAAAATTTCCACATGAATTTTAGCAGCACTAGTCTAACATTACATGATCAATACATCATCTATTCATAGAGAAAGTAAACATCAACATATTACCGGATATTGTAGCATCACTCCTCTATCGGGGGACTCGATTGGCGAGGAGGAAATATCCCGTAAAACTCCATCACAGAAGATATGCGTCCATAAGTCTCCTGGAACGTCCCTCCCCGCCAGTGGAAATTCCCTCGGTTATATACAAACTGTTCCTAGATATGAATCTAGTCCTGCGCACTACAACTTCTGCAAGTAATGTTTACACAAGCTGTACAGCTACGCAGTGAACATTTCAACTCGTGCTCTGCTCGTGTTACACAAGCGCTGTAGGGTTGTTTTTCACATTCCTTCTGCATGTTGTAATCATGTACTCAGAGAGGTCATTCAGCGGTCAAATCCCCAGTCTCTTGTAATGTTGTCCTGAATACTTTTGAAAAGGAATAAAAAGACCCGTGATCACCTACCTACCATCTGGATACCTTTTCTAATATCAATCATACATCTTTCATATCACATAAGTATCACAATCGGTCCTTGAGCACCGGAATTATTTTCCTCTTCCATAGGTCACCATCAGTACTTTTGGTTTCCTACAGAATATTTTGTATGCCATATAGCAATTCCACATTGAAAGGAGCATAACTATTATGGCAAGTACCAACACAGGGTGAATGATCCAATTTAGCATCTTTTGAGCAGAGGGAGAATGACCCATGAATATATCATACCAATGATGAGAAGTAGCATCAGCTATTATAGACCCCATTTTTACAATTTTTCCTACAACTATGGTAGTTCTAATTATATGCTGTTGTATTGTTTTATTTAAAGCAGAGAGCATCTTTATACCCTCTTCTGAATGCGTAATAACATCTCTTAATTTAGTCATATTTAATTCCCAATTGTTTACTTCTAAAAGTTTAGGGTTCCACTGAACCGTTTCTTGTATAACTTGATCAGGAGTTAGTAAGAATGTCTGATTTTCCCATCGTATTGTGGATACATCCTTCAAACATCCCACAAAGGGAGTTTGCATATCTGGTATTATAGGGGTATCTGTTACCACATAAACTTCTTGTGAAGCTATTTCTACTAACAAATTGAATCGTATAGGTAAAACAGTAAATTCACAGATATTAACGGTATTTTGCAATAGACAAGGTTCATATACTGTAGAATGTAATCTGCAAATCTTTCCGTCCAAAGTATCCTCACATAAACTTAAATCATGTGTTCTATTGTTAACATCAATATACATACCATACATGGTAGGCATCCAAAACCATTGTGACCCTGGGGGCCCCAATAAAAATGGTAATACAACATACCTACACATTATTTGTTGATTTGTTACATTGTATATATATAATATACCTTGACAACTTGTATCACTGCAAATCATTTTAAAGACTTCAATTTTTAACCATGAAGTTTTTGAAATTGTATTATTAAATACGGTCCTCCAAACTTTTTCATTCCCTGTCATTAATTGAGTTTGCATTGCAGTTTTCTGCTGCATTTGATATATGGTCTGCAATGTACAAGTGGTCCAATTCAAAGCTTTACTTATATTAGACCCTGCTTCAAAGTTAAAATTATTTGAAGCATTTGTTTGAATTATTCTTAAGTACTGTCTTAAGCTAGATACTCCTCCCCATATACCACCATCCGTCCTATTTGGCTTAGGGTTAATAGCTATTACCCTATTTGTCATATTGGCACATACTATTAGTTTAGTTCTATTTAGCTGAAAACTAAAATTCGTAGCATTTAGTCCTTTATCAGAATAATTAGCAAATACTGTCCAATTTATTCCAACATTTGGAGGTTTCATTAACAGTTTGTCTATGTCTTCCTCCCAGCAAGCAATATTTTCTTCTGCTGCAACTTGTACAGTTCCAGTGCCATTCATTAGCACTGTAAAAGGCCATGGTTGTCGTCCTGGATAGTCATAGGGTGGGGGTTCTTCATATAGCGGCCCATACATCCACGATGCTGTTGTGTTTATTAGCGTCAAGTTCACGTTGAATACCAATGTTCCATTATTTGATACATTATAAACATTCCAATCTCCAGGCCTTGGCAAGGGAGGCACCTGTTCTGTAGTCAACTTAACTCCGGGGGTCCATGTATCAACGACCCAACACAGCCCTCCAAGGATTCCAAGGCACCACTGTACAAGCATCTAAAATTTAAATAAAGAGAGTTATTCTCGCAAGTAACATTTTTCTTGTGGGATGTATTCCCACTTTTCCTGCCCTGGTCTCATGATCAATAGGGTACGGTCTTTCCCAATGGCAATAACCTCCGCCGCAGATGGCGGTCCTTGCCTATTTTGTACCCAAATTTTTGCTCCAACATTGGTCACATCAGATGACCCAAATCCTTTATCCCCCCTCATAGACAGTTCTAGAGGAGCTTGTCCTTCAATTGATTGAGCAAGATCAATTGGAATCACCAACATTTGAGCCATTTTCTGTCCTTTAGCAATAACCAATGGCTTTATTCCCAAATTTATTATGAGGACTTTAATTTCCCCTTGATAGTCAGCATCAATGACTCCTCCTACCACCACTGCCCCTTTTAGAGCAAAACTAGAGCGAGTGGCCAACTGACCATAATGTCCCTTGGGTATCTGACACCCTAATCCCGTTGAGATTGGAACAGTCTTACCTGGAGGTACAACAATCACTTCTATTGCACTGAGATCTAATCCCGCAGACAAAGGAGTTGCCCTCTCAGGGATTTTGGCATCTTGAGTTATCTTCCACCAGGTAATTGTATGTACCACATGTGCCTCATGTACTGTTTGGTGTCAGCATCCTCATTAGTGGTGTCATGGAATCAGTAATAGGCCTGTTGTTAATGATTTGTAATGCCTCACTTAAATTGTCTCTCCACTGGCCATATTCTCCTTCTACACCGTGCACTTTCTTTAATGTTGATTTCAAGATCCCATTCATTCTCTCCACTAACCCTGCAGCTTGTGGATAGTATGGCATGTGATATACCCATTGAATATTATGCTCATTAGCATAGTCTTTTACTTGTTGGCCAGTGAAGTGTGACCCATTGTCAGTTTGTATTTGTAATGGAACACCATAATATTGGGTAATAATCTCTAAAGTCCTAAGTGTACTCCATTGTGTAGCTGCTTTGCAGGGGAAACCAATCAGTAGTCCTGAATATGTATCTACAGCTGTACAAATGTAGTTACATCCCCTGCTTTCACTGAGTGGACCAATAAAATCCATCTGCCAAATTTGTTCAGGTAATTGACCCCTTGCTATGTGTCCCATAGTGGCGACGCATTGTAAACAGACATGCTGCGTTCTGGAAAGACGCGCCGCCTGTCCATTTACGCGAGTCTGCCGCCTGCATCTCTTAACGCATAGTGGAAACGGAGTTTCATGAAATCCCCTCCACTGTGCTGTAACATCTGGATGCTGCGGCTGTACGCAGCGTCAAACACACAGCATTTCCTGACTGTGGAAACATACCCTTCGAGTATAAATATTCGGCCTGTTGTTGCTCCCTAAAAGTAGGATGAACGGAATCCATATGACTGAACTTTCATCATGCGACTGTAATGCTGTGAGCACAACCCCCATCTGTGGACGTTGGGCACTCAGACCATCCTCATGGAGTCGGTTTCTAGCAGTTTGTGCAGACACATGCATGGTGTGGGAACCTACTCTGGCACATACTAGAGCTGTCACACACTTATCTATTCAACATGCACATTTTTGGCCTGCTGGAGGTCATTTTGCAGGGCTCTGGCAGTGCTCCTCCTGTTCTTCCTTGCACAAAGGCGGAGGTAGCAGACCTGCTGCTGGGTTGTTGCCCTCCTACGGCCTACGGCTGTGAGCGGTTGTTTCATCGGTATTCTTGCACCTGTGTTGCCATCTCAATTATATGGGTCCACTGCATCCTGATAGTGCATTTGTCTGGAGGTCTGGATGGTTAAACCTCTCAGCTTTTTTGCTGTTTTCTTGTATTATTGGTGGATTTTTAAGTCCTCTTTTTGTGCTATTTCAGTGCCATCCTACGGCCCCCTCCACATCTCCTCGTGTACTGGCCTGTCTCCTGGTAGTGCCTCCCACCTCTGGACACTATGCTGACAGACACAGCAAATCTTCTTGCCACAGCTCATATTGATGTGCCATCCTGGATAAGCTGCATTACCTGAGCTACTTGTGTGGGTTGTAGAGTCTGTCTCATGTTACCACGTGTGTGAAAGCACAACCAACATTCAAAAGTGACTTTTGCATCCCCTCACCCCTCGGCGCGCTCCACCCGGCATGCTCCTGTCCTGCAGCGCGTCCCCGCGCCCGGTCTCCGGCTCCAGCACCTTCCCACAGCCTAGCTTCCCGGCGCACTGCCTCATGGGTAGCGTGATGCACTGGCTTCGCCCCCAACATGGCTGCCGCCATCACTACATATCCCTGGCGTCGGGACAGGTAAGACGCCTGATTATCGCATGCGGTGACCCTGCCCCGTGCGGCGTTCGCTGTATCTTCAGGCCCCCTCTCCTGTGTGTCTGTCTGCTTCTACTCCTTGTACCTGTTTGCTGCGCTCTGCCTGCGCAGTCTCTGTCTGAGCCCTCTGTGTCCTGGGTTTCCTTGCCTCCGGTACTGTTGTGCCTCCCTGTCCTTTCCCTGCCTCCACCTGGTCCCCCTCTGCACCATCCTGTGCTCCATCCCTCTCCTCCTTACTCCTCATTGTGCTCTTTCTCTATTGCAGCCTCCAGTCCTTGTGTTCCCTGGCTCTCCTGACCGGTACCTTGCCTGCTCCCAGCGTGTCTTGGTGTCCAAACTCTACGGATACTGCTGTGCCTCCTTACCAATCTATTTTTACCTAGTCGCCCCTTTGGTTCCGGCTGTCACGGTTCTATCCCCTGGAGGTTTGTCCCTAATGCTCCCGTATAGGGGGTGGTCTTCACCTGGGTACTCGCCCCCGGGGGTTCTGGAACCGTGACCCAGAGGGTCCACTTCCGGCTACCTTTTTCTGTCCTCTTTCTCACTAGCTACAGCCGTAACAGTGACCAAAACATCAGCCAGAAAGCATTGGTACTGAGATGTGGTATGTGGTTCCCACCTGCAGAACCACTCCTTTATTGAGGGTGTCTTGATAATTGCCAATAATTTCCATCTGTTGTCTATTCCATTTACACAACAGCATGTGAAATTCATTGTCAATCAGTGTTGCTTTCAAAGTGGACAGCTTGATTTCACAGAAGTTTGAATTACTTGGAGTTATATTCTGTTGTCTAAGTGTTCCCTTTATTTTTTTTGAGCAGTGTATATGTATATATATATATATATATATATATATATATATATATACAGACACACACACACACACACATATATACACATACATATATGTTTTGAAAAACATTTCCTTTCCTTTATATATATTTATGCAAGTTTACTTTGTTACTTCTGTAGACTAGCTTTAAAGGGAACCTGTCAGGTTGTTAGCACCATGCCAGCTTCCCGGCGTGTCAGTTCACTCACCCATGCTGCAGTTGCTCCCGAAGCAGCACTTCCAGTCGGGCCTCTGGCCATGTTCTAACGGCACATGCGCAAGCACTCGCGCCCTCTTAAAGGGCCAGTGTGTGCACTTGCTATTTCCTCCCCAGTCAATGGTTTTGAGGCATTATGTATATATTGCTTCCTCTCCACTGGGGAGAGGCTTGAGCAACCTTCCTGTTTCAGTCTAGGTTGTGTAAGGTGGCATACAAGTGCAAATCCTGCCTGCTGTACTCCAATATATATACGAAAAATTAGTCCAAAAAATGTTTTTATCTGGCACTTGCAAACAATATCAAAACAAGCATTTTTCGGATCTGTATCACAAGAAGGAACCGAAAAACATGAAGAGATCCAGTATTATTATTATTATTATGCATTTATATAGCGCCATTTATTCCATGGTGCTTTACATGTGAAAAGGGGAAATATAGAAAAGTATAATAAACATGTGTAAGACAAGGGACACACAAGTACATAAGGAGAGGGGACCCTGCCCACAAGGGCTCACAGTCTACAGGGATGGGTGAGGATACAGTAGGAGAGGGTAGAGCAGGTCGTGCGGTGGTTCAGTAGACTGAGGATCATTTCAGGTTGTAGCCTTTTGGAACAGGTGAGTCTTCATGTTCTTCTTGAAGGCTTATGTTGATGGTGAGAGTCTGATGTGTTGCGGCAGAGAGTTCCAGAGTATGGGGGAAGCACGGGAGAAGTCTTGTATGTGGTTGTGGGAAGAAGAGATAAGGGAGAGTAGAGAAGGAGATCTTGAGATGATCGAAGGTTGCGTGCGGGTAGGTACCTGGAGACCATGTCACAGATGTATGGAGGAGACAGGTTGTGGATGGCTTTGTATGTCATGGTTAGGGTTTTGAATTGGATCCTCTGGGCAATAGGAAGCCAGTGAAGGGCCTGACATAGGGAGGAGGCTGGGGAATAGCAGGGAGACAGGTGGATTAGTCGGGCAGCAGAGTGTAGGATGGACTGGAGTGGTGCCAGAGTGCTAAAGAGGTGGCCAGAGAGTAGGAGGTTGCAGTAGTTGAGGCGGGAAATGATAAGAGCATGCACTAGTGTTTTTGTGGTTTCGTGGTTGAGGAATGAGCGGATCCGGGAAATATTTTTGAGTTTGAGGCGGCAGGAGGAGGCGAGGGCTTGGATATGTGGTTTGAAAGAGAGCACAGAGTCGAGGATCACCCCAAAGCACCGAGCGTGCGGGACTGGGGATAGAGAGCAGCCATTGACATTGATGGATAGGTCTGGTGGAGGGGTAGAGTGAGATGGGGGAAAGATGATGAATTCTGTTTTGTCCATGTTCAGTTTGAGAAAGAGAGCAGAGAAGAAGGCTGAAATAGCAGATAGACATTGTGGGATTTTAGTCAGTAAGGAGGCGAAGTTGGGTCCAGAAAGGTAGATCTGCGTGTCATCGGCGTAGAGATGTTACTGCAAACCGTGGGATTCTATAAGCTGTCCCAAACCGAAGGTGTAGATGGAGAATAGTAGGGGTCCTAGGACAGAGCCTTGAGGAACACTGACAGACAGGGGGCGAGGTGAGGAGGTGGTGAGTGAGAGGTAGACACTAAATGTTCGGTCTGTTATGTATGATGACATCCAGGATAGGGCCAAGCCTGTGATGCCAAGAGATGAGAGAGTCTGTAGCAGGAGGGAATGGTCTACGGTGTCGAAGGCAGAGGCTAGGTCCAGGAGAAGGAGGACAGAGTAGTGTCGCTTGCTCTTGGCGGTTAGTAAGTCGTTAGTGACTTTAGTTAGGGCAATTTCAGTTGAGTGATGTGGTCGGAAGCCAGATTGTAACCGGTCAAAGAAGGAAGGAGGAGAGGTGGGAGGACAGTTCAAGATATACATGCTGTTCCAGTAGTTTTCAGGCATAAGGGAGAAGAGATATCAGGTGATAGTTAGACACAGAGGATGGGTCAAGGGAGGGCTTTTTGAGGATGGGTGTGATTGAGGCATGTTTGAAGGATGAGGGAAAGACACCATTTGTAAGTGAAAGGTTGAAGAGGTGTGTTAGAGATGGGATGAAGACTGTGGTCAAGTTAGGGATGAGGTGGGACGGGAGTGGGTCGAGGGCACAAGTGGTGAGGTGTTATCTTGACAGAAGGGTGGAGAGCTGATCCTCTGTCATGGTGGAGAAGCTGGCTTTTGCAGAACAGGGCTGAGCGGCTAAGAGAGGCATTGGGGGCTGCGGGCCAAAATTTTGTCTGATCGTGTCGATCTTCTGCTTAAAGAGGGAGGCAAAGTCTTCAGCAGAAATGAGAGGAGAGGGAAGAGGTTCTGTGGGACAGAGTAGAGAATTGAAAGTGTTGAAGAGCTGTTTAGGGTTGTGAGACAGGAAGGATATGAGAGATGCGAAGTAAGTTTGTTTTGCGGCAGAGAGCGTGGACTTAAAGCTGGCAAGGGACTGCTTGTATGCGCTAGTTCTTTGGTCAGGCTGGTCAGCCAGGGCTGCCTGTTGATTATTCGAGTTTTGCTCTGCGTGAGGGGGGCAGCCGAATCAAGGGTTGCTATTATTGTGGTGTTATAAAAAGTGGCAGCAGCATCTGTGTCATGAAGGGAAGCTATGTCTGTAAGAGGGAGAAGGGACACAGAAAGTGATTGTAAATTGAGGTGTTTGAGATTCCTGCGAGGGTGAGTGAGTTTATGGAGTGGGGGTTGCGCAGTAGGAGAGGAGAGGGAAGAGAATGTCAGTAGGTTGTGGTCAGACAGGGGGAGGGGTGAGTTATTGAGGTAAGTGAGGGAACAGAGATGGGTGAAGATAAGGTCCAGCATGTGACCATCTTTGTGAGTGGCCGCAGAGGACCATTGAGTGAGGCCGAGGGAAGCCGTGAGCGATAGAAGTTTAGAGCCAGCCGGGGTGGAAGTGTCAATGGGGATGTTGAAGTCACCCATGATGATGGTGGGGATGTCAGCAGAAAGGAAATGGAGTAGCCAGGTGGTGAAGTGGTCGAGAAAGGCGGCAATGGCTAGTTCTGGGGGGCGGTAGATGACAGCCAGTTGGAGGGGGAATGGATGCGGACGGAGTGCACCTCGAACGAAGGAAGAGTAGCGGAGGGTGGCAGAGGAATTGGGGTAAAGGAGCAGGTATCAGACAGGAGCAACCCAACTCCTCCACCATGTTTGTTGCTGGGGCGAGGGGTGTGAGAGAGATGGAATCCACCATAGGAAAGCGCAGCTGGAAAGGCTGTGTCAGAGGGAGTGAACCAGGTTTCAGTGATGGCAAGGAAGGCGAGTTTGTTGGTGATAAAGAGGTCATGGATAAATGATAGCTTATTGCAGACAGAGCGTGCGTTCCATAGGGCTCCAAGTAAGGGGTTTGGGGGAGTGGGGGCTGGATGAATGGGTATGAGGTTATCATGGTTGTGAAGACGTGTAGAAGATCATGGCAGGGTGTTAGAAATGAGTGTGGGGATTTGTTAAAGAGGGCCAGGATTTGGAGATACGTCGCAAGCAATGAGGAGTAGTAGACAGAGCATTAGAAGGTGGGAGCAGGATAGGACATGATGTGGGGTGTGTGTCTGGAGAAAAAGGATTGTATGTGGAGGAACAGATCTGAGGAGAAGGTTAGGTAATGTGAGCATGCCGCAGCCATGGCAAGGTTACAGATCCTAGAACAAGCTATCAATGGTAGTCAAAGAGAAAGTACCAGTTTAAGTGATCTTGATACAGGACACCCTCTGAATCATACAAGAGACTCTGTACTAAGCCAAAACGAGGCACCCTTGTCTTCAACAATCATTCCTAACAACACAGACATTCCTCCAAGGCAACAGGATAAAGATCCTTCTCCTGCATCCTGCATTCAAGGTCGGTTCAATGTACTGCCAACACTTCATCCTGAACCTCCCTCATACACCAGAATGTACCAGTCCCCTGCACCTCCCCACACAAAATACACAGACTCCATTTGCAAGCCAATATGTGGGCAAGCCATCATACTCTGGACAACCACACTGCTCCAGGTCCACATGTTTCAGAAACTATGCACATCAAACCAGTCACTGGACTAAAGGCCAATGTTGCACCATACTTTCCACATCTCTGTGTCAGGACGCTACCAATCATATGAATACCACTCAGCTAGCAACTGTCTTTCCAAAAATATAAAAAAAACTGAGAGGTCTAGCAAGGTACATGGTTCATCGTGAACTTACAGTACTAAGACTGGTCTCATAAGGTTTGATGATAACCTGAGAACTATAGAGGTTGGAAATGTGCCTTTAGAACCGCAATTAGTCACCTCGCCATCACTGCTGCTGAAGAACTAGATCTACTGATCAGTAGCTCAGACCACAATTCACAGAGGGGGTCAAGAGACTGTCCACATCAGTAATCCAACAGTTCATCTCATAGCTGCATGGAAGAGACTAGAACAAAGCTATGGTAGTCCTGAAGCCACAGGATTTTCCAAAAATATCTTGTAAGAACCACTGAGAATTCTTAGAGCTCAGCCACCTACTGTTAGAGATCCAGCTGGCCAAAGGAGACATGGACCTACCTGGCCTCAGCTACCTGGACACTGCTCATGGGGGAGACCCAATATTTTCTTAGCTGTCATACAATATTCAAGAAAAGTGGACCACACTTGGGCCAAGATACAAAAGAGAAGACCAAGTTATTTTCCTACGTTTTCCTACATCAGTGGGCTTATAAAAGTTATTGCAGAATGTAGGACTGACCCAAATGTTTGCTTCAGAGATCCCAGAGGTCCTGGTTTATCATCTCATAAATAAGAGAGTCCATGATCTAATAACAGAAACCACAGAGGTCCAGTGTCAGGGAAAACGACTGATGTTCTTCTCATACCTTCAGTACATCATCAGCTCCAGACAAGAGTAACAAATGTGAAAAGGTTGAAAACCCTAATAGACTGTGTCCCATTCATAAGAAGTGCATCGGCTTCAGAAAGAAACTGCTCCAGGAACACAAGGAGCTTCTAAAGAACTTTGGGGTATGCTACAGATCTTGCGCTTCCATTGAACACTTTGCTAAAGACTATGAAATTACTATTAAGTGTTTGGAGTGTGACATTAATGACCACATACAAGCGCTACATCCATCCCAACCTAACTCTGCAGCACTTTCGCCTTCTCCCATCACAAGGCATGACAGGGAGGATGCAGAGCAAACAGTGAGTCCTACCACAGCATCTTCTCATGCACAGAAGTTTGCGGAGAAGGCCTCTGGTGCAAATTATGTGCAAAGATATGACCGGTGAACGTGCATCCCGAGGATCAAGCAAATTAAACCACAAAGGTGTACATCATCCTAGATGGTCAGACCAACCGATCATTTGCAAGGTCAGGAGTGGACTCTTTGATCTGATCAATTTAAAGGGAAAATCTTACCTCTACACCTTGGTCACATCAATTACATTCAGCCATGCCCACAGCATTGCTGAGTGAAGGAGAATCTGACTCACGGTAAGTGGCAGCAAGAAACCCCTGACAACATGGACTCATTATTGTCATGTGATGACAACCTTGGGTCAATGGGGTTTATTTTTACAAGTGAAGACAACAAGGTGGCACCTGCAAGAGAGGACAAATAATACATAAAGGCAGTGGCAAAAAAAAAAAAAAAAACTGAACTGGAGTAGACTTGAATGACATGCATGATGTAAAAGCATGTTCAAACTGGCCATAAAAGCAAGCAAAACCAAAGGAAAAAACATTGTTTTTTCCTTTGGTTTTATAAAGGCAGTGGCATAGCTACCAGAGGGGCAGAGGGTGCGGTTGCCCCATGCCCCTTGCTCTGAGGGGACCCACTGGGTGTACCACCTGAGTTGTAATCAGGGTTACTGGTTATGGGCCCACTCAGGTTTTTCACCCCCCCTGAGCTGAACCCCTAGCTACACCTCTGCATAAAGGTTATGGAAAGGGACTGTAACATCTGATCCTCACAAGATCTCCTTCTCTACTCCCCTCTTGTCTACTCTTTCCACAATCATATATAAGATTTCTCCCGCGCTTCCCCCCTATTCTGGGACTCTCTACCCAACATATCAAACTCTCGCCTAATGTGGCAACATTCAAAAGGAATCCTGCAGTAACCACCGATCCACCATATGACCAGCTCTGTGCTCATCTACTGTATCCTCACCCATCCCTTGTAGATTGCAATTAAACTAGAGGAACAAAAAGCGCAATAGGGTCTTATCCGGGTTATTGTTAGAAGAATAAATTAGAATTTACTCACCCTTTTCAGGAGAGGTTCAGGCATATAAGATCCGTAGTCAGCTTGCTGCACGTCCAAAGGTCAGCTCTGTGACCGCTAAAACTTCAGTCCTTGTAGATTGTGAGCCCTCGCGGGAAGGGTCCTCTCTCCTCCTGGTCCAGTAGGTGACTTGTTTTGTTCAAGATTATTGTACTTGTTTTCTATTATGTATACCTCTCCTCACATGTAAACTGCCATTGTCATTTTATTGTCCCTCTTTAGAGGTTTGTCCTTCCTCTCTCCCTGTATCTCCTTCTAGTTCTGATGTATCTCCTCCATTCTTTATTCTTCTTACTCATTCACTGTTTGTCAGCCATCCCAGAAGCTCATGTGTTTGCATCTCTGGTTCCAAAAAGTCTTTTTTACGTAATGTATTTGGGCATAACTACAAGAATTCAAGTATCAAAAGACTGATCGTCACTTTCAAACTACATGATTTCAGCAGGAAAATAAATCTTCTGGAATCTTCACACGTTCCTCCTGCAGTCGAGTCAAGCTGCTTGATGACGTCTCTATGTGTTAGTAACAGTGTCTCAAGCGCCCCTCACTCGCAGCTTAGTTATGGAGTAAGAATTATCTTCTTTAACAATCATCAGTCTGTCTGATCCTCCTTTTTTGGAATTATCTTCACAATAAACCTGACTTTATATTCTTAGTTGCAGCTTTGTTTTTGCCTTTGGATGGAAAGGTACCAGACCATGTTCTCGACATTAGGACGTGTGCACAGCACAGACACTTGTCCTGATTCTAGAAATATCTGTGCTCATCTTAGCTTTCTATCCAGAGACTTCATATGTATTAGGAGGCTGATATAAAAGGTAGGATTCGACAAAGAACAGTGGAGTCTAAATGAAGCTGCAGGGTGTAAATGAGACTCTCCTGTCATTCTGAGCCTATGTTTAGAGGGTGGTGGAAGTTCTCCCATAAATATGGAGGCTGAACGTAACACGCTGTTATTGTTTACATCACATTGACTTTTGATGTATTATATGATACATTACACATCTGCTGCTATCTTTTATACTTGTATATGTTTTATGTTGCAGGTGTTTTCAATATCATTTTAGTATTATATCATTTATTGTGTTTCAATTAATTTTTCTTGCAGTTTCAAATCCATTATAAAACATGAGGTTAATAACGTATCTCATCCTGTACTGTCACCCTTCCTGTGCCCCTACTGATACTGATGTCCACCATCTTGCGACCATTCCAGTAATAATACCATTGGCCCCTTCTAATAAGAATGCTCCCCATTCAGGGCCCCTTCTAATAATAATGTCCTACATCCATTAGCCTTCCTGCTACAATGTCCACCATCCTAAGGCCCTTCCTCTAATAATGTCCCCATCCAGGCCACTTCCTAGTATAATCTCCTACATCCTGGGCACTTTCTACTAATATATTAATATATGTCCCCATCTTGGTTCCATCCTGGTATAATGTTCCTCATTCTTGGCTACTTTCAGTAATAATATTACCCATCCTTGGCACCCTCCAGTAATAATATCCTCCATCCTAGTACAATGTCCCCATCCAGTCCCATTCCAGTAATAATGTCCACCACTTGGGCTCATTCTGGAATAATGTTCAACCTTCTCCTCTAACACATTTTAAAAAACAAATGCTGCTTCTTACAGTATGTTCAGCCATTCCCAAGATGAGCGGCGTACTCCTCTATAGCTAGCACAAAGACCGGCAGCTGACAGTCTTGCTTTCAATGAGCGACGCACAATTTACGGCTACATGACACTGTCACCTGTCGGCCTCCGTATGACCCGTGGTATGTATTGCAATGCAGGGACTCGGCAGGTCACTGTGCCACATTACATTTCAGGTGGATGTGAGTCCTTGGACTCACATCCAGGTGAAATAGGTGTTGGCGTCGGCCGGCCTCCCTCCTGCATGGACCTGGTCATGGTCCCACCCTCTGCCACCATGATCGTTATGCCTCTGAACCTCAAGCACGCATTGACCCAGATGAGGAATTCTGACTATATCAGTTTTCCAATATCTATTAATAATTACAAACATCTCTTGCTTCTTTAATGTATTTTGGCAATAAATGAACATCAAATTTTATCATAACATCAGATTACTTCATAACTAGAGTTGAGCGACTTTTGGTTTTTTAGGGTCGCGTTTCGTTTCGTGAGTCAATGGGGAATAAAAGTCGGCAGTGAGAGGAGGACAGGAAACACACCAACAGTGCCCATTTGAATGCCAAAAGCATCAATTCTTCTTACTTAAGCTTGTCAACCTTAATCAACTTCATAATACAAGTTACGCACTGAAAAATGGGGGTTAATTGGCTACAGTTGTGGGGGGGAGGGCTGGCTCCAGGTTTTCCTGTGCCCTGGGCGAAAGAGCGCCCCTTTAACACATACCACAACTCATCATGCTCCGATACGGAAGAGATATAGCGGTATAGTACAATGAAAAATACTTCACTTTTTACATCTCATGACGAGGCCCATCTATTTCTCCATACAGAATCATTGGTCCCATAAAATGTTTGAAACAGTATATGATGAGCTCCACATAATGCTACAGTATATGTTGGTCCCCATGGATGAAGCTCCACTGTCTTATGGGCCCAAATAATGCTCCAAACATAATGGGCCCCATTTCTAATGCTCTAGTGTATAATGGGCCCTGTAAATGCTGCTCCAGTGTCTGATGTCCACCTTTGGAATGTTCCAGTGTATGGTGGGCCCCATCTATCATTCTCCAGAGTATAGTGCTCCCCAAAAATTGCTGTCCCAACATTGAAAACAATCAAATAAGTCTCCTCGCTAGGGAATCCCTGTACTTGTCTGGACTCCTCGTCGTCCCCATCTTCCATCTCACTGCACAGTATTTCAACTTTGCAAGTGCTGTGATCCTGAGCAAGCAGGGGGGGCCCACTCGTTGGCGACGGCACTGGCACAGGGCCCCTGATAGTACGGTGGTGTGTCTGATGGCGGGTGGGCCGAACCTGCACTTTCATCTGCAGCTTCCTCTTTGTCACCGTGTAAGATGGAACTGTATATGGGAAGGGTAACCTGAGTTTCATCAGGGTCAGATTCAGGCCGTGTAGCGTGCGAGGGGAATGTAGTGGTCTGGGTCAATGTACCAGCAGATTCATCGAGCAGTGGCTGGGCATCAGTGCACTTGTGTCGCCCCCAGGAGTACGGTCGCCACAGTGGCATTACCTTCTTCCTAGGGAGTGTGATGTCATGCTTGGGAGCAACGAACGATCTCTCTAGCAGGTTAACTGATTGGGCGGCGTTATTCCCACGAGTCATGATCCTCCAAACAGCGTTCATGAAGGCAAAGTGTTTGTTTTACGTGGGCAGTATGGTTGCAAAGCTGAACCTTAAAGGAATGTCCAGAAGGGCACCACCAGGAGTGGAGCCTACGGTTAAATTCGACTCCACCTTGGAAACCTCAACCATGCCAGCTACAGAACAGATGCACACATTGCAAGCTTAATTCCATTAACGAACGAGACTCCGTCATGCCCCGCGGTCCGAGTCTGGCTTACTAGAGGGACACGTGAGGCTCTGGCACATGAGATTGGCCAATAACTGGTGTGTCATGCCCTTACATGTCCGTGGCTGCATGTGCGCTACACTGAAAAGGCAAGCGTTTGTCGCTTACAGGTGCAGATAACCCGCTGAACAACATTAGTGATGGGGATCACTGATTACAATTATTACCCGCGAACGATGATTTCCCAGTAAGTGCAGGTAAACCGCAGTTCCGGAATTAGGCCTAACCGTCATTCCTGAAAAAATGAAAAACTTACGTATGCAAACCACAGGTGCTGTAGCTTGCTTAACAGCTCGCCAGCCGTTCTCACGCCCAGTATGGATTACACGTGATTGCACAAAGGTGAGAAAGGGTACCGTATCCCCAGATAACATGTATGGATAGCGTACACATTCAAAATATATGTCTATATATCAGGAGGCAGGCTCAGACGGTGTTAGGCCCAGTATGGATTGCACGTGATTGCACAAAGGTTAGAAAGGGTACCGTATCCCCAGATAACATGTATGGATAGCGTACACATTCAAAATATATGTCTATACATCAGGAGGCAGGCTCAGACGGTGTTAGGCCCAGTATGGATTGCACGTGATTGCACAAAGGTTAGAAAGGGTACCGTATCCCCAGATAACATGTATGGATAGCGTACACATTCAAAATATATGTCTATACATCAGGAGGCAGGCTCAGACGGTGTTAGGCCCAGTATGGATTGCACGTGATTGCACAAAGGTTAGAAAGGGTACCGTATCCCCAGATAACATGTATGGATAGCTTACACATTCAAAATATTTGTCTATACATCAGGAGGCAGGCTCAGACGGTGTTAGGCCCAGTATGGATTGCACGTGATTGCACAAAGGTTAGAAAGGGTACTGTATCCCCAGATAACATGTATGGATAGCGTACACATTCAAAATATATGTCTATACATCAGGAGGCAGGCTCAGACGGTGTTAGGCCCAGTATGGATTGCACGTGATTGCACAAAGGTTAGAAAGGGTACCGTATCCCCAGATAACATGTATGGATAGCGTACACATTCAAAATATATATCTATACATCAGGAGGCAGGCTCAGACGGTGTTAGGCCCAGTATGGATTGCACGTGATTGCACAAAGGTTAGAAAGGGTACCGTATCCCCAGATAACATGTATGGATAGCGTACACATTCAAAATATATGTCTATACATCAGGAGGCAGGCTCAGACGGTGTTAGGCCCAGTATGGATTGCACGTGATTGCACAAAGGTTAGAAAGGGTACCGTATCCCCAGATAACATGTATGGATAGCGTACACATTCAAAATATATGTCTATACATCAGGAGGCAGGCTCAGACGGTGTTAGGCCCAGTATGGATTGCACGTGATTGCACAAAGGTGAGAAAGGGTACCGTATCCCCAGATAACATGTATGGATAGCGTACACATTCAAAATATATGTCTATACATCAGGAGACAGGCTCAAACGGTGTCAGGCACAGTATGGATTTGACGGCCCAGACTACACAGCGGAGGAGCAGGGAGAGGTAAAGATTGCAAATGCTGGGGCCCTGCCCAAGCAAGGGGGACCCACTCGTGGGCGTCGGTACTGGCACTGGGCCCCTCATAGTACGGCGGTGTGTCTGACGGCGGGTGTGCACCACCACCGTCAGAGACACTTGATTGCACTATGAGGGACCCTGTGCCAGTGCCCGCGCCCAAGAGTCGGCCTACCCACCTGTCCAGGGCATCGGCACTCGCACAGTTTCGTGCGCTAGGTGGTGACCCCGGCCATGGGGGGGGAGGCAGCACAGTTAGGGAGTTTTAGAAAGTGGCATATGTTGATGTTGGACATTCAGCTGATGCAAAAGGTGAAATAGGTCAAGTCCCAGGAAGAGGTGGACCAAAGCAAGCCATTTTTCTGTCACCCTATGTGTCATCAGGGGAAGGTGGGACAAAATCCTTGGAAACCCATGCGTGGTTCATTTTAATGAAGGTTAGATAATCCACATTTTGGGTTGACAGACGGGTCCTTTTTTCTGTCAGGATTGATCCAGCTGCACTGAAGACTCTTTCCGATAGCACACTTGCAGCTGGGCAAGCGAGCTCCTGTAAGGCATATTGGGACAATTCAGGCCAGGTGTCCAGTTTAGCGGCCCAATAGTCAAAGGGGAATGACCTGTGTGGGAGAACATCGATATGGGAGGAAAAGTAGTTTGTAACCATAGTTGACAACTGCTGTCTCCTGTCACTTTCCATCGATGCAGTATTACCAGTTGTGTGAGCGGTACTTGAAAAATCAGTCCACAACATTGTCATGAAACCCCTGTCTCCAACGCCACTTCTGCTGTGTGCACCACGAACACCTCTGCCAAGCTGACCCCGGCCCGTACGGCTCGTGTGAGAACCATCACCGCTGTGCTGGGAATGCCTCAAGCAACCGATTTAACAGAGTTGCTTGTTTATTAGCCAATATTAGGTCAAGGTTCTCCTGTGGCATGATGTTTTGTAATTTGCCTTTATAGCGTGGATCCAGGATGCTGGCCAACCAGTAGTCGTCATCGTTCATCATTTTGGCAATGCGGGGGTCCCTTTTTAGGATCTGCAAGGCATAATCTGACATGTGGGCCAATATTCCCGATGTCAGTGATGCACTGCGAGTGCTGGTTGGAGGAGCACTTTCTTGCCAATCCACATCCCTCCAGTCACGCACAAACCCTGTACCAGACCTTGCCACGCCAACATTTTCACTTGCCCCACGAGATGCATCCTCCTCCCCTAAGTAATCATCCCCATCCTCCTCCTCCTCTTCTTCCTCCACCTCGTCCAGGAGAGGTCCCTGAGCAGACAATGGCTGAATGTCATCAAGGATTCCCTCCTCCTCTTCCTCCTCATCAACATTGGCTGCAGAAGCCTGCTCCTTAAGGTGTGTCAAAGTTTGCATGAGCAGACGCATAAGTGGGATGCTCATGCTTAGGATGGCGTCGTCTGCGCTTACCAGCCGTGTGCATTCCTAAAAACACTGAAGGACTTTACAGAGGTCTTTCAGCTTCGACCACTGCACACCTGTTAACTCCATGTCTGCTCTCAAAGTGCCTGGCCATGTATCCTCCCACAAATGCATTATGGCCTGCCTCTGCTCGCACAGCCGCTCCACCATGTGCAGGGTGGAGTTCCACCTTGTTGCAATGTCGATAATGAGGCGGTGGTTGGGAAGGTGGAGCAATCGCTGCAGCTTCTGCATACGAACGGAGTGTACAGGCGACCGGCAGATGTGCGCGCACAGTCTTCGCACCTTCTGGAGCAGGGCTGTTAACTCCAGACAATTTTTGAGGAAGCACTGCACCACTATGTTCAAGGTGTGAGCCAAGCAAGGTATGTGGCTGAGTTTTGAAAGGGCTATGGCTGCCACAAAATTACGGCCGTTATCACTAACTACCTTGCCTGCCTCAAGATGTACACTGCCCAGCCATGACTCAGTTTGTCGCTTCAAGTACTCGGCCAGCACCTCGGCGGTGTGTCTGTCGCCCAAACACATCATCTGCAATACAGCCTGCTAACGCTTTCCACTAGCTGCTCGATAGGGGGACACCTTGTATGCAACAGTGGCAGGTGCAGATGGAGTGCTCGTACGACTGCGCTCTGTGGATGAGCTTTCGCTTCTGGAGGAGGAGGAGGAGGAGGAGGAGGGTCGAACGCCTACAGCCAACTGTTTCCTATACCGTGGGCTAGGCAGCACTGTCCCACCACCGCTGTCCCCTGTGGACCCTGCATCCACCACATTAACCCAGTGCGCAGTGATGGACACGTAACGGCCCTGGCCATGCCGACTGGACCATGCATCAGTTGTGAGGTGCACCTTTCCGCTCACTGACTGCTTGAGTGCATGGACAATGCGGTCTTTCACATGATGGTGGAGGGCTGGGATGGCTTTGCGAGAGAAGAAGTGGCGACTTGGTAGGTCATAGCGAGGTACTGCATAGGCCATGAGTTCGCGGAAAGCTGCGCTTTCCACCAACCGAAAGGGTATCATCTCAAACGAGATTAGTTTGGCAATGTGGGCGTTCAAACCCAGTGTACGCGGATGAGAGACTGAGTACTTTCTTGACCTACTCATAGTGTCTGGGAGGGTGAGCTGGACTTGAGAGCTGCATATGGTGGAAGTAGCGGTGGACAGGACGGACTGAGAGAGGGTTGATGATGGTGATGGAGTTGGTGTTCTTTCTGATGGCCTAGAATCAGTCTTTCGTTGATATAACAGTGGGATTCCCTGACTGCTGTGGCCTTGCAACGACACCTCAACATTTGCTGCTGTGCTAACCGGTGGGCTTACAGTGGGGGAAACAATGTAGCGTTGCTGACTACCTTCGTTGTGATCAGTTGCACATGTGGCACTTGAGGTTTGGTGTTGTGTCCACGCTTGCAAGTGCATGGTGTTTAAATGACTAAGCATGCAACTGGTATTCAAATTTTTCAGATTTTTCCCTCGGCTAAAGGTCTTTGCGCACTTCTTACAGATAACCTTGGCCTGATCATGAGGATTTTGCTCAAAAAAGTGCCACACTGCACTCTTCCTACTTTGGCAGACATTTTGCGGCCTAGCACGCTGTGATCTTTTGACCCTCTGGACAAGCTGTCCAGCAACTCTTTTGATTTCTGGAACCTGTCTTTGGAGTGCTCCGGGCCTGCCAGATAACAGCTGTTGCGATGTTGATGTCTGCTGTGGATGCTCCTCATCTGAGCTATTGGAAGCAGCACCCTCTTCCCCCAATGGATGCCAATCTGGGTCAACAACTGGGTCATCCATCACCTCCTCTTCAATGTCATGTGCACCTTCCTCAGTGTCACCGTGTCTGGTGGTATAGTGTGCGGGAAGGGGCACCTGAGTCTCATCAGGGTCAGAATCTGGCTCTGTACACTGCGAGGACAATGTAGTGCTCTGAGTGAATGTACCAGCAGAATCATCCATCAGCGGCTGTGCATCAGTGCACTCCATGTCAGATTCATCTTGGCCTGGGTAATTCACCATTTGACTTGATAATCCAGGCATGGTATGTGAAAACAGCTCCATGAAGTAATCAGTAGTATGGCCTGCGTCATCCTTCAATCTTGGTTGGGGTGAAGGACACAAGGAAAGGTGTGGTTCATGAACATGAGCCTGCAATGACGACTCAGTGCTTTTACTTTTTACAACAGAAGAAGAGGAGGCGATAGAGCTGGAGGCTGAGTCAGCAATGTAAGACAAAACTTTTTCCTGAAGCTCTGGCTTTAAAAGCGGTTTGCCAACACCTAGAAAACTAAGCCTTCGAAGCCTTATGGAGCCAGACGATGACGCAGGCTCAACACCTCCTGCATTCGGTCCTATTTTGCTCTTGCCACTACCATCAGATCCACCACCAACACCATTATTACCAGCTGCCAACCCCCGCCCAATTCCACGGCCTCTTCCACCAGCCTTCCTCATTTTTGGTAGAAATGTAGACAAAATCCAACAAACTATATAGTAATGTAAATCAAGGTACAATGTGTCTATAGGACAGGGGAGATTTTGAATTTCTGCTCACACTAGTGGACACTGGACACTTTTGGATTGTGTGAGGCCCACTGAATATCTGAGCGCTATGTCACAGGCTCGATGGCACAGCTGTGACCAAAGTGACTAGAGGATAAGGGAGATTTTGAATTTCTGCAGACACTTGTGGACACTGGACACTTTTGGATTGTGTGAGGCCCACTGAATATCTGAGCGCTATGTCACAGGCTCGATGGCACAGCTGTGACCAAAGTGACTAGAGGATAAGTGAGATTTTGAATTTCTGCAGACACTTGTGGACACTGGACACTTTTGGATTGTGTGAGGCCCACTGAATATCTGAGCGCTATGTCACAGGCTCGATGGCACAGCTGTGACCAAAGTGACTAGAGGATAAGTGAGATTTTGAATTTCTGCAGACACTTGTGGACACTGGACACTTTTGGATTGTGTGAGGCCCACTGAATATCTGAGCACTATGTCACAGGCTCGATGGAACAGCTGTGACCAAAGTGACTAGAGGATAAGTGAGATTTTGAATTTCTGCTCACACTAGTGGACACTGGACACTTTTGGATTGTGTGAGGCCCACTGAATATCTGAGCGCTATGTCACAGGCTCGATGGCACAGCTGTGACCAAAGTGACTAGAGGATAAGTGAGATTTTGAATTTCTGCAGACACTTGTGGACACTGGACACTTTTGGATTGTGTGAGGCCCACTGAATATCTGAGCGCTATGTCACAGGCTCGATGGCACAGCTGTGACCAAAGTGACTAGAGGATAAGTGAGATTTTGAATTTCTGCAGACATTTGTGGACACTGGACACTTTTGGATTGTGTGAGGCCCACTGAATATCTGAGCGCTATGTCACAAGCTCGATGGCACAGCTGTGACCAAAGTGACTAGAGGATAAGTGAGATTTTGAATTTCTGCAGACACTTGTGGACACTGGACACTTTTGGATTGTGTGAGGCCCACTGAATATCTGAGCGCTATGTCACAGGCTCGATGGCACAGCTGTGACCAAAGTGACTAGAGGATAAGTGAGATTTTGAATTTCTGCAGACACTTGTGGACACTGGACACTTTTGGATTGTGTGAGGCCCACTGAATATCTGAGCGCTATGTCACAGGCTCGATGGCACAGCTGTGACCAAAGTGACTAGAGGATAAGTGAGATTTTGAATTTCTGCAGACACTTGTGGACACTGGACACTTTTGGATTGTGTGAGGCCCACTGAATATCTGAGCACTATGTCACAGGCTCGATGGAACAGCTGTGACCAAAGTGACTAGAGGATAAGTGAGATTTTGAATTTCTGCTCACACTAGTGGACACTGGACACTTTTGGATTGTGTGAGGCCCACTGAATATCTGAGCGCTATGTCACAGGCTCGATGGCACAGCTGTGACCAAAGTGACTAGAGGATAAGTGAGATTTTGAATTTCTGCAGACATTTGTGGACACTGCACACTTTTGGATTGTGTGAGGCCCACTGAATATCTGAGCGCTATGTCACAAGCTCGATGGCACAGCTGTGACCAAAGTGACTAGAGGATAAGTGAGATTTTGAATTTCTGCAGACACTTGTGGACACTGGACACTTTTGGATTGTGTGAGGCCCACTGAATATCTGAGCGCTATGTCACAGGCTCGATGGCACAGCTGTGACCAAAGTGACTAGAGGATAAGTGAGATTTTGAATTTCTGCTCACACTAGTGGACACTGGACACTTTTGGATTGTGTGAGGCCCACTGAATATCTGAGCGCTATGTCACAGGCTCGATGGCACAGCTGTGACCAAAGTGACTAGAGGATAAGTGAGATTTTGAATTTCTGCAGACACTTGTGGACACTGGACACTTTTGGATTGTGTGAGGCCCACTGAATATCTGAGCGCTATGTCACAGGCTCGATGGCACAGCTGTGACCAAAGTGACTAGAGGATAAGGGAGATTTTGAATTTCTGCAGACACTTGTGGACACTGGACACTTTTGGATTGTGTGAGGCCCACTGAATATCACAGCGCTATGTCACAGGCTCGATGGCACAGCTGTGACCAAAGTGACTAGAGGATAAGTGAGATTTTGAATTTCTGCAGACATTTGTGGACACTGGACACTTTTGGATTGTGTGAGGCCCACTGAATATCTGAGCGCTATGTCACAGGCTCGATGGCACAGCTGTGACCAAAGTGACTAGAGGATAAGGGAGATTTTGAATTTCTGCAGACACTTGTGGACACTGGACACTTTTGGATTGTGTGAGGCCCACTGAATATCACAGCGCTATGTCACAGGCAGAAATTGGCTAGTGTATCACAAACTACAAGGTTTATGTAGAATTGGGCAGAGTAGGAATCTCCCTAGAGTGCAGGTCTGTAAGAACAGAACATGTCCTCGACTTATTCTCACAGAGTGACACAGATAGCTTCACTGTGGCTGTGATAACAGCCGTTACACGGTACTGTGTGAGGAGCGTACACTGCTGTATGGTGTGAAAACATGCACGCTCAGTACCTCAGCAGGACAAAAAAAAAAAATTGGGATTGCTTTTAAAAAAGCAGTTTGCAGCTCAGTACCTCAGAAGGACAAAAAAAAAATTGGGATTGCTTTTAAAAAAGCAGTTTGCAGAGCAGTGGGTAAACAGCAATGCAGCTGTCAGGAAGCCTTAGAAGGCAGCCCAACAACAAACACCACTGATACACCACAATATAGCCTCCCCTTGCACTGCACACACAGTGACTGGTGTGTAGTACAGGCACAATCGCTAGCAGCAGAAGCAGTTTTTTTTTCTTCTTCCCTGCCTAACACTCTCCCTACAGAATCAGCAGCAACCTCTCCCTATGCTAAGATCGGCAGAAGTAAGATGGCGGTCGGCGTGCACGCCCTTTTATACCCCCTGTGACGCCCACCAAAGCAAGCCAATCACTTGCATGCCCTTCTGAAAGATGGTGGTGACCCGTGCCTATGTCATCACGTTGCCCACAGTGTCCGTGGATCCTGATTGGCTGAAAAAGAGTGCAAAACAAACTTTTGAAACGCGACTTTGGCGTGTAAGTCGCTGACCTCGTGGCCGACCTCATCCTAGGGTCGGGTTTCGTTTCATGAAACCCAACTTTGCCAAAAGTCGGCGACTTTTGAAATTTTTCGACCCGTTTCGCTCAACTCTATTCATAACAAAGCGTGAGTTACAATAAATCAGGAGGAGCCATAATCGTAACTTCTACTCACTAGGGTGAAAGTCACATGTGGTTCCTCTGATACATAAAATAATTCACTTTCTTGGAGGAGTGCTATGCATGGATTTCACAGTATTCGTAGCTATGATATTCTATAGGGTACATGTCCAATGCTTGGTTTCTGAGACATGTCTGATTTTGAACCCTCAAAATCGGCAATGCAAGTTTATGGGTTCGTGAAAATAATCGGACCTCACTTGGATGACAGAATGAAAAAGGTGGAGAATCTTTTTTCTCTCTCCATGTCTGAGAAAAACTGATGTCACTCTGATCAAAGTCTTACCAGAATAATAGGACCATTTTTTTCAGATGCGGAGATACTACCCTGACCATAAATTAATCAACTCAGCATTAGACAATTGTATTAATACCAAACATTTTCAAGTGTTGAAGGACATATTGTAGCATCAGATTTACGTGGACGGCAGGTCTCCAACTACTGGCTACCCAGCATGATATGACAGCCACACAGGTGGAAATCCATCACTTTTGGTCATCTAATTCATTTTACTGTCTATTCCCAACTCTCAGTCTTCTGTTAGATTTTTACACCCCTCCTCCACATCCTGGATTGATCTTTATTTGTTTATTTCACATCTTCCTACATGTAGATGAGCACCAGCTCTGGAGCATCTTTCTAAGCTTTGAGTTGGACTGGATGATGATGGCGACTTCTATTGTTGGGTAGGATACCCCAAAGAGCCAGTAAAGCAAATGCAGATCATCCAATTTAAAAGGGATTATTAAACCAAAGATTGCTACCGAATAATAAGATACAGAAAGCAGAATGAGCAGAGTTATTGTCCTGACAGCATTGACGTAAATCTTCATCTGAGGGCAGGTAAAGCCCAACACTCCTTGTTTCATGTTCCGAATGTGTGCTAGCAGAAATGAAGCAGTGAATCCAGCTGAGAGGTAACTAATGATGAAGGGTGGCCAGCATCCAAGGAAGGTGAACAACATCATGTACAGAGTATTGAAGGTATAATCAGGGAGCGTGACGTCCAGGGTACCATTTCCAGAAGGTTGTGGTTGGCTAATTCCACTTGGTAAAAATAGGATGCTCACAGCAAACGACAACAGTGCTGATATTAGGAGAAGATACGTCAGGAGCTGAAGAAAATTCCTCTTTAACCAAGTGAAGAATTTATGACTGAAGGTTGTTGTGCTGGTGAAGTAGAAGAGACAGAGCCAGGTGATGAGCCAGTACTGGAATATTTCAATAAAAATTTGATATTTTAATTATTAAAAGAATTTTAAAATAACAAAATGCCCAGTAGGAGGCGATCAAAAGCACCAATTCATAATATAGTCACATAAATAATGCAATAGCACATCTACAAATAAATCCTGACTCTAACAGTTAGATATATATTAATTATAATATAAGGAGTATATCTTCTCCGTAAATTTAAATATTATCTATAGCAGGATGTAAAAAATACAGGCAATCAGATCAATACTTACAATTCAACAAATCGCCTAATGTCTCAGAATAACTGTGATTGTCTGAACCTAGTCTCTTGTAATGCTGTTGCAAAAACCAGCCAGACTGAAATTTTTTTTAGGGACAGACTGTACCTGTGAGGAAAAGACGCTGCTGACTGTGCTGACTAGGAATGGCGCTGCCTCCTGCCCCAACACACGTTTTGCCTTAGCTTCTTCTTCAGGCAATCACAGTTATTCTGAGACATTAGGCGATTTGTTGAATTGTAAGTATTGATCTGATTGCCTGTATTTTTTACATCCTGCTATACATATTATGTAAATTTATGGAGATGATAGATATATATTAATTATAATATAAGGAGTATAACTGTTAGAGTCAGGATTTATTTGTAGCTGTGCTATTGCATTACTTATGTGACTATATTATGAATTGGTGTTTTTGAGCGCCTCCTACTGGGCATTTTGTTATTTTAAAATTCTTTTAATAATATTTCAATAAAAATTTGATATTTTAATTAAGTACTGGATCTCTTCGTGTTTTTCTGTTTCTTCTTGTGATACAGATCTGAAAAATGCTTGTTCTGCTGTACTCCAAGTACAAATCCTGCCTGTTGTACTCCAAGTGCAAATCCTGCCTGTTGTACTCCAAGTGCAAATCCTGCTTGCTGCACTCTGAAGCAAATCCCAATTGCTGCACTCTGAAGAAAATCCTCCTAGCTGCACACTCTGATTCAAACTCTGTCTCTGACGCGACCTCTGTCAGCTGCTTCATCCAGTTGGTTCTTTGAGTCCAGCTGCTGGGCGACCGTTGGTCTGCCTTGGAGTGGTACCTGGCATTCATTGGGAGCCAAGTCGAACCTCACCATCAGAGGCTCTAGTGAATAGTCAGGTGATTGCTTATTTACACCCCTCCAGACTCTCCACAGTCTGTGGCACAGTGGTTCCACAAACCATGAACATGACACAGGTGCCCAATGCCCTCCAACCAATCAGCATTCATTTATTTGTGAGTATATTCCCTGCCAAACAATTCCTGCTTAATGTTTTTCTGTACAAATAAGGTTTTTTAAAAAGCCTTTATATTGTCTCCTTTTCCTATGTTAATGATGGCTTATACTAGTTGATTGGGCGCTAGTTGCTTCTTCTAGTCACCCCTCCTTACACATTATTATGCCCCTGTGGGCATGATAACATAATTTGCAGGAGCTGTCATCTCTCTGTACTTCCCGTCATGCACCTCGGAATTTGGGTGTACACTAGGGTGACCGGATCTCATATGGGGGGAAAAAATGTCACAATCTTGTTCGTCTGGACCCCACAAAACGATTCCCCTTTCCAGATATTGAGAGAGCCAAAATTTGAGCTCGATCAAACGACGTTAACCCGTGCCGCTCGTCGCTCAAAGTTTAAAAAAATCCAAATTGAGGTATTTTAAAATTTAGGTATTTTGCATAGTCTGTTAGACAACATTGCAGAAATAGCCCTGACCAAATTTTCGAACCATTTGTGGTATTTGAATGCAGAGTTGGTGGGATTATCGTTTTTTGATCCCACCATTACAGACAATGAAAAGTTGTTAATGGCTAATAAATTGCTCAGTAGCACAGATGAACCATCAGCGCACGCTAACCTACATGAGTTGATAATTTTACATAGTTATCTAATCTATTCTAGAGCTTCTGTTAAAGTAGTTTTTGAAACGTCAGAATATAATGCTCGGCATTTGCTTCCAACTTGCAGGACATATTGCTTTTGTTCTTCATCTTTTGTCAGAAGGTCGTTAAAGTCGGTTACTTCCTACCTCTTTTAATTTTTCTTTCCTAACTTTTGGATTTACAACCCTAGCGTGCTCTGATGGTTCATCTAGACCTTCTGAGCACGCTGCGTCGCACCTGTGGACGCCACTATAGATGCTGACTATGGAGTGTCGATCACGTGCACCGTGGACACTGATGCCTGTCTCAGACTCTGTCCTACCTACACCTAAGCCTGGGTGCTTACCAGGCTAGGCTGCACAACACATGCATACGAAGGGTAGGGGTTTCTTAATGAGTCATTCACCAGAGACATTTGTACATGCATACGACACTCACTCCTCATAGTCTGATAATGCAGTCTATACAAGCAATAAAGATGAATGTCCAGCTCCATGATATAGTGAAAATGCAAATCCTTTATTCACTTAATCCATACAAGTGAGGTTAAAAGCCAGCATAATATGCTGAGTCTATACAAGCGCATGGCCGAGCGGCCATGCAAACCTTTTACAGTATATCAGCATCCTTCCGGGACCTTTCAGACCTTTCTGATGGTCCAATCCGAGCTGGAGAAGGACCTGAGCATGTGACCTCTGATCTCCAATGAGAGATCGTCCCACAGGCATGATCGGTGGACCGAAAGTAGGACTTAGTCCCTGGAGTAGCTTGCTGCTGACCAGCTTGCGTTGCTATAGCTGGGCCAGAGGTGGCAGCAGCAACCAAACCCACAGAGCTGGTTTGAGCAGAGCGCTGGGATCGACGAGTCTGCTGAGCAGGTTCCTCTGCGGCCAAAGAGGAATGGCAGACTGTAGGATGCAAGGCTCGGGATTCCTGCTGTGCAGTGACAGGAACCCGACGCCTAACAGATGGCCCTATTCTGACTCTTCCTGGCACTTCCAACTTGCCCTGTGGCGGTCGCAAGTGGGGTTGATATTTGTGGGGTTGATGTCACCCTTGTATTGTCTGTTGACATCAAGCCCATGGATTAATAATGGAAAGGCATCTATAAGACAACTCTCCATTACTAAGCCTATAGTTGCATTGTAAATAAAACACACAGACAGAATAAAGTCTTTTGAAATAAAAAAAAAAACACACTTTTACTTTTTTGCTTAAAAAAGCAAACACAGTATAACAACCCTGCTGGCATCACTGCATGGCTTCCCATCCCCATCTAACTTACTCACTACTCCAGGCCATGCTATGAGTTCTGTCTGCTGCCGGCTCCATGCTGTATGCCTCTTGCCTCCTGCCTGCTCTCTGCATCCTTCCCGGCTGTGTGCAGAGGGAGGCGGCGCCGGCACTCTCTTGTTCTTATATAATCAGTGTGCAACCTGCCTATGGTGTTCCCAGCTAATTGCCAAGAGGCCTCTAGTATTTAGGGCAGCTCCACCTGATGGAAGCTGCCTGAGCAATGCCTTTACTCAGTCAGTGAAAAATGAGGATGAATGAACTCATGGAGATCAACATCCAACACTGCGGAGACACCATCACATGTTTCTCAGCGCAGTGATTCTAGAGCAATGCCCCCATCCCTTATGGGAAATATGTAAAAACATGCAAAACGCAAGCCGCGGAGACACCATCACATGTTTCTCGACGCAAGCAATGACTAGCCAGGTCTTTCCCCGGGAAGGAACAACCACGGGAAGGGCAGTCTCCAATGAAGGAAACCACCTATGCCAAAACATGGTATCCATCCACAGACAGCTGTTTCGGGGTATTGCCCCTCATCAGTGTGGAGTAGGAAACTGGCTAGTAGGAGCAATGCCTAGTAAAAGACTGTGAAAAATGAGGATGAATGAGCTCATGGAGATCAACATCCAACACTGCGGAGACACCATCACATGTTTCTCAACGCAGTGATTCTAGAGCAATGCTCATTTTTCACAGTCTTCTACTATGCATTGCTCCTACTGGCCAGTTTACTACTCCACACTGATGAGGGGCAATACCCCAAAACAGCTGTCTGTGAATGGATACCATGTTTTGGCATAGGTGGTTTTCTTCATTGGAGACTGCCCTTCCCGTGGTTGTTCCTTCCCGGGGAAAGACCTGGCTAGTCATTGCTTGCGTTGAGAAACATGTGATGGTGTCTCCGCGGCTTGTGTTTTGCATGTTTTTACATATTTCCCATAAGGGATGGGTGCATTGCTCTAGAATCACTGCGTTGAGAAACATGTGATGGTGTCTCCGTAGTGTTGGATGTTGATCTCCATTAGTTCATTCATCCTCATTTTTCACAGTCTTCTACTACGCATTGCTCCTACTGGTCAGTTTCCTACTCCACACTGATGAGGGGCAATACCCTGAAACAGCTGTCTATGGATGGATACCATGTTTTGGCATAGGTGGTTTCCTTCATTGGAGACTGCCCTTCCCGTGGTTGTAACTTCCCGGGGAAAGACCTGGCTAGTCATTGCTTGAGTCGAGAAACATGTGATGGTGTCTCCGTGGCTTGTGTTTTGCATGTTTTTACATATTTCCCATAAGGGATGGGGGCATTGCTCTAGAATCACTGCGTTGAGAAACATGTGATGGTGTCTCCGCGTGTTGGATGTTGATCTCCATTAGTTCATTCATCCTCATTTTTCACAGTCTTCTGCTAGGCATTGCTCCTACTGGCCAGTTTCCTACTCCACACTGATGAGGGGCAATACCCCGAAACAGCTGTCTGTGGATGGATACCATGTTTTGGCATAGGTGGTTTCCTTCATTGGAGACTGCCCTTCCCATGGTTGTTCCTTCCCGGGGAAAGACCTGGCTAGTCATTGCTTGCGTTGAGAAACATGTGATGGTGTCTCCACGGCTTGTGTTTTGCATGTTTTTACTCAGTCAGTGCTGAGTTGCCAGGTCCTGTCCTGTCTCGGCCTGCTCTGGGAGCTTCATACCAAGATCTGTTTCCTTATGCTTTGTTCAATGTTTTCTGCTCACCCGTATGCAGAATATCCTGATCTCTGTACCCCTGTCTCTGTGCCTTGCGCATTTCTCGTTCTGCCCACTAGGAGGCAGAATACCCTGGTCTGTGTCCTTGTTCCTGTTGTCACGAAGTGACTTGCCCTGTGTGACATGACCAGCTGATCGGTCGGTAAATAAAACAACAAGACAAACAAGGGGACACTGGGAACACAATTACAATGGTGGGCCCTATAATAGGGAATGGGCACGTGGGCACCTCCTGCACTCTCCTGATGCTGTGTCCCTAAACACTCCTAACGTTCCCTATACAGGTTCTTTCAACCTGTCACCGATCAGGATACCTCAGTCCCTCACTAGTCCTGCACCTATCCCTTACTAGGGAACTGGCTAGTGCGGACACTGGTCCCACCACTGTACTAATAAACACCAAGGAAAACAACAGACGGAAAAATAAGCAACACTTAGCTTGCTCTGTTGCCAATGCTCCTGAGGCAGCAGAGTACGGCACTTGGACACAGCTTCCAGCTGAAGCACCAAGGCTCTCAGATGATCTGCAACAGCACTGCTCCAAATAGCTCCTCTCTCCTCCAAGGTTGGATAGAGAATAAACAGTATAACCAACAGTGATCCAGAGCACCTGACAACCTTTTATAGGAAGGAGAGGGGGTAGTAACACCTGCTGGCTAACTTAAACGTGTAGTAACCCCAGCGGCCACCGGGGGCAAAACCCCATTAGCAAAGCAACCAAGGTTGTAGTAACAACGGGGGCCACCGGGGGCAAAACTAACATTAAGCCAAAGGGTTGAAAGAAAAAAATGGTTATATATGAGCGCTGATCTGCCACAGATCGAAACATGGATCATGACACCTGTGCACTGACTCCTACCTTGCCTTGTCTGAACTCCATCCTATACCTGTGTCTGTCTTATCCCTGTCTCTGTGCCTTGCTCTGTGCGTTGCCTAGTCTGAACTCTGTCCTATATGTGTGTCTGTTTTATCCTAGTCTGTGGTCTTTCCTTCCCTGCTCTGGGTACTCTTGTTTTTACTACTTCTGTCTTGCTGCTGCTGCAGTTCCGCTCCGCTCTGCTCTTGCTGCTGCAGAACCTCTTGCTGCAGCTTCCCTCTGCATACCTTGCGGTCCCACCTTGCTTCGCACCTGCTGCAGAACCTCTTTCTGCAGCTTCTCTCCACATACCTTGTGATTCTGCCTTGCTTCGTTCTTGCTGCTGCAGAATGCCTTGCTGCAACCCCCCCTCGCATACCTGTGGTTCCGCTCTGCTCTCCTTCTCTGTGGCACCTGCTGCTGCAGAACTTCTTGCTGCAAAAGAACCTCTTGCTGCAAACTGCAGTTTCTCTCAGCGTACCTGCGGTTCTGCTCTGCTCTCCTTTTCTGTGGCACCCGCTGCTGCAGAGCCTCTTGCTGCAAATTGCAGCTTCTCTCCGCATCCTTGCGGTTCTACCCTGCTCCATTTCTTGCAGTTCTTCTCTGTGCCACAATCCTGCGGTTCTACTCCATTTCCATTCCGTATCCTGTGGATCCTTGTCCTACCCGTCTGTGCTGGTTCCTGAACCAGTTCCTGCATCTTCTGTGTGAACAGCTCTCTACCCATTTCCTCATACCCTTCATTCCTGTTTATGTTTGCATCCTTCCTGAACCAGTTCCTGCATCTTCTGTGTGAACTGTTCTCTATCTGTTCCCTCATACCATTTATTTCTGTCTATGTTCTGTTCTTCTGGAACCAGTTCCTGCACCTCCAGTGTGAACAGCCCCTACCTGTTCACATATCCTACTCGTCCCAGTCCGTGTCTCTGTCTTGTCACAACCGAGTCAGTTCCTGCCTGCCAGTGCCTCAGCTGTGCCCGCCTGCCTGACAGTGCCTCAGCCGTGCCCGCCTGCCTGACAGTGCCTCAGCCACGCCCGCCTGCCTGACAGTGTCTCAAGCCATGCCTGCTATAGTACCCGTTGTGTCAGTTTGTACTAGCCCGCACCTGCTCGCAGAATCCAGCCCCTCAGTGGGATCAGCAGTCACAGCCAGACACCACCCTGGAATGGCACCTGGCAGCTACTTGCTGCACAAGCCTGACCTCACCATCAGAGGCTCCAGTGAACACCAAGGTAGCTGCTTAGTTACGCCCCTTCCAGGGTAGCTTGGTTTGTGTTTTTTTTTTTTAAATTATTTATTTAGATTGCAGGCGCCGGCTGATGGATAACCAACGTCAGTTACCAGATGGAAACTTTTTGCCTCCAATTGCAGCTGTGGGGTCACAATGTCATTTGACAGCGTGGGAACTGCAGCTGTCTGACTGGCGGTAAAGCTTTTACTGCCTATGAGAGGCAGTGTTTGCTGCACTGTCATGCACATAGCAGAGTGGTCTGACTGGCGGTAAAGCTTTTACTGCCTATGAGAGGCAGTGTTTGCTGCACTGTCATGCACATAGCAGAGTGGCAAACACTGGATGTTCAGGCCCCCTATTCAAGTGCAGAACTTTTTTTAAGTTTTGTAAGTGTTAGGCTGGAGTCACACTACAGTTTAATATGACGGAGTGCTATGCGAGAAAAGATCACATAGCACTCAGCCTAGGGTTAATCTATCGGTCAGCGTTTTTTTCTCAGGCGTATTGGATGTGCATGTAAAATCACAACAGGCTGTGATTGGCACCAAGACTCGCCAATGCAAGCCTGTGGGTACAGAAAAAAAAAAAAAAAAAAATCGCACAGCACTCGGACCATGCAAGTGTTGTCCGATTTTTGAGCTCCTATTCTCTGTCTGACCGCACTGCACCATGAGAAAGTTCTCCTGCTTGCAGTGCCATCAGACAGGTCCTGGGAGTTCACACCCAATTAACTCACTTCATCGTTCTGACGTTAGTCATCGGCTGTGAACTCCCAGGACCTGTCTGATGTTATCCGGAGGATAACATTATTTTCCCTTTGTAAGATTCTTTTGGATCTTAAAGAAACTTTGCTTTGAACTTTCCTGTGGTCCCTGCCTATCTGTCTCACTGCACAAACCCCACCTGGCTTTAACCAATACGCTATAACAGCCACCTAAGGTAGGTATTATAGTGTTAGGAGCCTTGGTATATAGTCTATTTAATTTATGGGCAGCACGGTGGCTCAGTGGTTAGCGCTGCAGCCTTGTAGCGCTGGAGTCCTGGGTTTGAATCCAACCAGGGACAACATCTGCAAGGAGTTTGTATGTTCTTGCTGCAGCACTGGAGTCCTGGGTTTGAATCCAACCAAGGACAACATCTGCAAGGAGTTTGTATGTTCTCCCCGTGTTTGCGTGGGTTTTTTCCAGGCACTCCAGTTTCCTCCCACACACATACTGATAGGGAATTTAGATTGTGAGCCCCATCAGGGACAGTGATGAAAGTATGTGCAAACTGTAAAGCGCTGTGGAATGTGTTAGCGCTATATAAAGATTATTATTATTTATTTTCCCAACAGGACAGAACCTGCATTTGAACCCTAGTCTCTCATGTCGTAGGCTGTTCTCTTAACCATTACAGTATACCAGCCAATATATATGCGTCAGTGATGTCAACCTAAGAGAGTGTGAACAGGTAGCAGGATGCAGTGATGGACAGGAAGCAGAGCAAGGGTTAACAGATTTATTAACAGAGGTATACTCCATGCAGGAAGATATTGGGTTAATCAAGGGAGTAAGGGAGGTGGTATTAGCACGGTATGGGTACAGGGTGAGGTATAAGGTAAAGCAACTGTTCTTGAAAGGGTTAACTTATCAGTCCGCCGGCTTCCTGACTGCAGAGGTGTAGGTTCCAACAGTGGCACCCACGCAAGTGGCGCGTGATGTTTCCGGTGTCGTCCTGAAGAAGTTGGGGGTCTAGTTCCCAGTGATGGCGGTGAGTCCTCGTTGTCCTAAGCGGGGTCCTTGATCCACGGATCATCGTATGGAATGCAAAGCAATCTGTTACTGTTGGAGCGTGTCTCAGCTCGGCCGCAGAAGGCGGGTGAGGAATTACACAGTTCTAATAGAGTCACCTGGTCTGTCTTAGGCAGCCCAAAGAGTTTGCAACTTTCTGTGATGTGAGACAACGGGCACATGGCAGATTGCTGTCCACAGTTAGTGTCCCTGTATGCAGAGAGTCTACAGCGCGGGCCTGCGCTATCATGATACTCGAGGGACGGAGCACCAACCTTGCACTCTGTCTTCCTTCCAAAGTCTCCTCTACCTTTCTCGTGCACAGCGCCTTTTATTAAAGACCCGTCCCCTGCTGTTAAGTGCAAAGTTCGGTCCAGGTTGGAAAGCTTTCCCCTGGGCAACAATGGTAACTGCCCCAACATTTCCGGAACTGGCGCAAGAGAGGTACCCCCAGTCCGGACTATCTTCTTACAAGAGCATTGCACAGGATGATAATCAAGGGACTAGCAAAAATGTAACTGGCCTTTTTAGGCTGTGGATTATATATTCAGAGTGGTTAAATTAGTGTTGAAAACAAGGGGACAGCAATAGGCGAGATAAATTGATACTTACATAGCGCTACTGCAGTTGTATCCCAGGAAAGGATAATAATATTTTACATTTACAGACATATGTCCTCCGCAAACGTCCCATGGTAACCTACACCTTTGAATATGTGACTGGGTAAGGTACCCTAAAAAAGAGATTACTCCCAGGAAATTTTGAAAGTTGAAAGCCTTGCTCCATGCTAAGAGATTAAAATTAGTAATGACTTTGTGACAGAACATTTACACTGAATTCTGGAAATGCGTGTCATAATGTTAATAAATAGTAAAATCATTCTAAAAGCTGCTTAAAGAAAAGCTTTTAAATGATCAAGTCTGCATGATCATTAAGGCATGTGGCAATATAATCAGACTTAGGTCCTCTTTTTTGAAGAGTTGAGCACTTTAAAAGAAAAAAAGACAGGTGATTGCTTAGTCGTGTTGTAAAATTGATTTTCATTATGGATGTGGTTAGCGGTGTATCTGTTAGGTCATAAGGGACAAATTACCTTTGCATAAGCTAAGAAACAAACAAAAGGAAGATCTAGTTATATATTCAAAAGGAAAACTCATGATCACAAACATTTCAAAAGACCTTAGAATGCAAGTTCTCTAAACAAAAACACTTTCACCTTAACCAAATTTGATATATCACTGTTATTTACTTTATGCACAAAGGTTCAAAATCTATAAGCACTATTTGACATTATTCTCGTTAAGAAAAGCAAAGGTTTACATTTGTCAAGCTAAATGTGTGATAATTTTATCAAAAACTGTCTTTCATGATTTGCATCATCTTTATCATTAATTTTGAACACTCTCTGTGCCTTGCCCAACAAGGAGGACTGATGTTTCTGAAAAAAGGGGTGTCATGAAAAGAGGCATGGTGTAGCTTACAACATTGAGAACCAAAAAAGCAACAAATTTATGGCCCACATTCCTGGTGCAAAGTATGTAATCTAAAAGTTTGTGTAAGCTTAGACAAAAGAATTTCGAAATACACCCGAGTTATCAAGCAGCATGAACCACTTTGATAAATCTGGTAAATTTAAAATGGTTTCAAGCTTCCACTGTTTATGGATTACACTATGGGAATGGGAGAAAACAGCTGATTATGTAGGGTGCTGTTCGAAATGATCATGTCAGTGCTAGACAAGTGAAAAAATAAAAATAAATTCTTGTTGACAAGTTTTTTCAAATTGGTCTAATTTCTTCCTCAGGTACATACAAAGAAACTAATCCAACAATGCAAACAAAGAAACAAGTCAAACTTTATAAATAGCTTATGTTCATGGCTAGGCAAGAACAGACCCATGGAAGTTCGCATTCATAGAGTTCGACTGAACTAGTCCAAAGTTTGGTTTGGCTAAGAGAACTGTAACCAGACCGCATAGAAATCAATGGGGACCTGAATTTTGGAGCTGGAAAATTTCTCTCTCTTTACAGTTCGGCTTCACTCATCTATATTTGTGACGTGATCATCACATGATCTGGATCACACAAATGATCCTGATCAATAGTGATGACTCATTTTTGCTCTTTTGTTCGTTGCATCCAGTTCTTCAAAGAGAAATAACTTTCACATTTTTTATACACTGATGTGCACCAAAGCACAATGGAAACTGATTAAAAAAATAGTTAAAATATTATATTGACAACAACACAATCATTATCATAGTAATGCTGTTGTTGACAATCCAACCTAGAGGAGCCATGCATGATCATAATTAGATGAAAAGCAATGTGGGCTAAACCAGCTAAACCCTCAGAGAAAGGATGATTGGCCATAAAAATAAAGTAATAAAAAAAAATCTTCAACCAGAACCTAGATACATAAGTGGATAATTGTGCACACATTCAGGATTTGCAGGAAAAAACTCTGCTGCATATCCTAATTAGGGATGAGCAAGCATAATCGTGGGTATTCGGTACTCAGCGAGTAGTGAAGTACTCGCGGTATTCGGAACATAGCGAGTATTTCACTACTCACCTTGCACTACTCGGATATCCCACCCAGCATTTGCCATTCACAGAAATGCCGCAGCCTTCTTGGTTGTTGGCGGCATTACTATGATTGGCTGGCCGCCCAGCATCATAGGCTATGAGTCATAATAGCCTGGCTCTATCTAAGCCCTGCCGCCGCCATTTTCTGCACATTGCATGCAGAACACAGCTAGTGTAGGGAGAGTGTGAGCAGCTGCTAGGGAGAGATGTGTTTTTTGGTGCAAATCATCCAAAAATCCTCTTTAAAGCCCAAAAGCTCTTGTCAGAGTTGAAAGTATAAGGTCATTGACTGATTAGTGATAGTTTTCCCAGCTATTCTTGGGTATCATTTACCCTTGCAGGGCAGATTTTTTGTGCTGTTGCAGTGCTGTGTTCACAGCGATTAGGACGCACGCACAGTACTGCACAACTGACACGCAGTCAGCACTGCTGTCTTGTATGGTGACTGGGGTGCGTAATCTCACCTTAAACCTCAGGGCAATTTTTTAGTGGCAGCACCGCTGTTTTGTGTGGTGACTGGGGTGCATAATCTCACCTTAAACCTCAGGGCAACTTTTTAGTGGCAGCACGGCTGTCTTGCGTGGTGACTGACTGGGGTGTGTAATCTTGCCTTAAGCCTCTGGGCAATTTTTTTGTGCTGTTTGTAAAACACAAAGTAGTACTAGGCTGTAGTGCTACCTTCCATCTGGCCAGTCGCCAATATCAACACGGAAGGAGCATGACATGGACAACGAGGTGGTCGATGATGACACCACCGATTCGACCTGGACCGTTGGCATGAATAGCCAGCACAGCAGCACAGAGGAAGAAGGTGGATACGTAGCACCAACAAATGCACCAAGGGCTACTGGTTTGTACAGAGTGTGAAGTGTGTCAACTGTTGCCAAGAGCAATCCCTCTGTGCCACAAGTCAAGGCAAGGGTGCGTTCAGCCGCTGTCTGGAAATTTTTTTCCAATAGTCCTTCTGAACCAAATGTTGTCCTCTGTAGTGTCTGCCATATGAAGATGAGCAGAGGCCAGGGCAAAGGCAACCAAAGCACCACCATTATGCAGAAACACATGGTAGCCAAGCACCCTAGTCGGTGGGCTAAACAGCAGGGTACCAAATCAGTATCTGCGACTGTGGGTCAAACCACTGCCATATCACCTGTTGTCATGATCCAGGTTGGATATGACAGGTTTTGAATAAGTAACTTTTCTTATCCTTTGAGCTGGTTGCTTAGAGTTAGGTTTGCCCCCGGTGGCCATTAGGGTCATTACACAGTGGTGTCTTTGTTCTAGTTTGCCTCCGGTGGTGGTTAGTGTTATTGCACATGATAATGAAGCAGGTGTGATTCCTTGGGTCCTGCCTATAAAGGTGTAGCAAGTGGTTTCACTCACTGTTGGTAATATTGGTCTTTTCCAACCATCCTTGGTGTAGAAAGGAACTTGAGAAGAGTCCCGGGCAGCTCAGTCAGAATCCTGGAGTGGCAGCAATGGTGTCAGCGATGAGTTCTTGAAAAGCTTGGTGGAATGGCAGCTACGGTGAAAGCTGCACTCAGATGCTGGACTTTGTTGCTGGAAGAGAGCTGCACTCAGATTCTGGACTCTGTTGCTGGAAAGCTGCACTCAGTTGCTGGACTCTGTTGCTGTAAAGCTGCACTCAGATGTGGGACTTGGATCCGGTTGGAGGAAAAGATGCACTCAGGTGTCGGACTCTGTTGCTGGGAGCATTAGCAACAGAGCAAAGCTAAGTGGTGTTTCCCTGTTTGTGACTTTCCTCAATGTGTGCTTTAGTGCAGTGGTGGGATTAGTTTCTGCACCGCCCACTTCACTAGTAAGGGATTGGTTTAGGGCGAGCTAGGGATTTCAGGTATCCTGATCGGCGCCCGGTGCGGATCCGGCCTAGGGATCGTTAGGAGTGTAGAGACACTGACTCAGGGGAGTGCAGGAGGTCTCCATGTCACAGGGCCACCATTGTAATTCTTTTCCTGGTTTTCCCCTTTATTCTGAAATTCGCCCTGCTGGAGGCGGTGTATCCAGACACACATGTACTACTGAAATTCGCCTGCTGGAGGCGGTGTATCCAGCTGCACGTTCTATTATTTAAAGTCGCCCTACTGGAGGCGGTGTATCCAGGGTCACGCGTGTCATATAAATTCGCCCTGCTGGAGGCCCTGTGTCCAGTCACACGTGACCATGACACCTGTGATACATCCTTTCCAATCTGCTGGGCAGGAAGTGGGTGATCATCATACCTCTTGCTCACAAGCTTCGGTTGCACAGACACAGGCCACAACAAGCTCATCCACTTGTTTGTCCCAGGAAAGAGTCAGATTGTCTGTGCCCCAGATGTATGAAAGGAGGCGTAAATCCCAAGCCACACACCCACAAGCACAAATACTGAACGCACACATTGCCAAGTTGCTAGCCGTGAAGATGCTGCCATTTAGGCTTGTGGGGACACAGTCTTTCCATAATCTTTTGGCTGTGGCTGCCCCACGATACTCGGTTCCTAACCGGCACTATTTTTCCCGCTGTGCCATCCCCTCGTTACACCAGCACATCTTAAACAATCTAAAGCGTGCTCTCACAAACACCATAACCGGGAAGGTCCACCTTACTACAGACACGTGGACAAGTACTTGTGGCCAAGGACGATACATCTCTGTCACGGCTAGAGTTGAGCGATACCGTCCGATACTTCAAAGTATCGGATCGGAATGGATCGGCCGATCTTTAAAAAAAGTATCGGTATCGCCGATTCCGATACCGGAAGTCCCATTCAAGTCTATGGGACTTCCGGTATCGGAATAAGAAAAACCCTGTTTTTGCCTTGTACAGCCTCTCTGGGGTCTGTACGGGCCTTTCGGGGGGCTGTGCCGGCCTGCCAGGGGGTCTGTGCAGGCTCCGGTGGTCTGTGCCGGCCTGCCGGGGGGCTGTGCCGGCCTGCCGGTGGTCTGTGCAGGCTCCGGTGTGCTGTGCCGGCCTGCCGGGGGGCTGTGCCGGCCTGCCGGTGGTCTGTGCAGGCTCCGGGGGGCTGTGCCGGCCTGCCGGTGGTCTGTGCAGGCTTCGGGGGTCTGTGCAGGCATCGTCCGATGGGACTACAAGTCCCATCGGGCGATGCCTGCTACCATGACAGTGATTGACACATTAGCCAATGATGGGACAGTAGTAGTCCCATCATCCGGCTAATGTGTTAAATGTTAAAAAAAAAAAAAAAAAATACTACATACATACTACATGCATGCTACATACATACTACATGCTACATACATACTACATGCTACATACATACTACATGCATGCTACATGCATGCTACATACATACTGCATGCTACATACATACTACATACATACTACATACATACTACATGCATGCTACATGCATGCTACATACATGCTACATACATACTACATGCTACATACATACCACATACATACTACATACATACTACATACATACTACATGCATGCTACATACATACTACATACATACAACATACATACTACATACATACTACATGCATGCTACATACATACTACATGCTACATACATACCACATACATACTACATACATACTACATGCTACATACATACTACATATATACTACATGCATGCTACATACATACTACATGCTACATACATACCACATACATACTACATACATACTACATACATACTACATACATACTACATGCTACATACATACCACATATATACTACATACATACAATACATCCATACAATACATACATAGACATACAGTACATATAACATAGAGTAACATACTTACCAATACTTGTCACATTGTTCCCCGAAGCCATTGTCTTTTCCGGAATAAATATTAACATAACAAACCACAAAAATACTCACCCACGATCCGAAGCAGTCCACGAGTGTGTCCCACGACGATCTTGGGTAGAGAACTGCAGCATCAGCTGTTGCTGCCGTTCTCTACGGGCTGCAGGAATCCAATGACGGAAGGTAGGTATCCTTCCGCACTGTATTCCTCCGCCACTTAAAAAAAAAAGTCCCTAGTCTCACTTTATGCCATTGCTGTGTGGGAAATTCCCACGCAGCAATGGCATAAAGTGAGACTAGGGACTTTTTTTTTTTTTAAGTGGCGGAGGAATACAGTGCGGAAGGATACCTACCTTCCGTCATTGGATTCCTGCAGCCCGTAGAGAACGGCAGCATCATCTGATGCTGCAGTTCTCTACCCAAGATCGTCATGGGACACACTCGTGGACTGCTTCGGATCGTGGGTGAGTATTTTTGTGGTTTGTTATGTTAATATTTATTCCGGAAAAGACAATGGCTTCGGGGAACAATGTGACAAGTATTGGTAAGTATGTTACTCTATGTTATATGTACTGTATGTCTATGTATGTATTGTATGGATGTATTGTATGTATGTAGTATATATGTGGTATGTATGTAGCATGTAGTATGTATGTAGTATGTATGTAGTATGTATGTAGTATGTATGTGGTATGTATGTAGCATGTAGTATGTATGTAGCATGCATGTAGTATATATGTAGTATGTATGTAGCATGTAGTATGTATGTAGTATGTATGTGGTATGTATGTAGCATGTAGTATGTATGTAGCATGCATGTAGTATGTATGTAGCATGCATGTAGTATGTATGTAGTATGTATGTAGCATGCATGTAGTATGTATGTAGTATGTATGTAGTATGTATGTAGCATGTAGCATGTATGTAGTATGTATGTGGTATGTATGTAGCATGTAGTATGTATGTAGTATGTATGTAGCATGCATGTAGTATGTAGCATGCATGTAGCATGCATGTAGTATGTATGTAGCATGCATGTAGTATGTATGTAGTATGTATGTAGCATGCATGTAGTATATATGTAGTATGTATGTAGTATGTATGTAGCATGTAGCATGTATGTAGTATGTATGTGGTATGTATGTAGCATGTAGTATGTATGTAGCATGCATGTAGCATGCATGTAGTATGTATGTAGCATGCATGTAGTATGTATGTAGCATGCATGTAGTATGTATGTAGTATGTATGTAGCATGCATGTAGTATGTATGTAGTATGTATGTAGTATGTATGTAGCATGTAGCATGTATGTAGTATGTATGTGGTATGTATGTAGCATGTAGTATGTATGTAGCATGCATGTAGCATGCATGTAGTATGTATGTAGCATGCATGTAGTATGTATGTATGTAGTATGTATGTAGCATGCATGTAGTATGTATGTAGTATGTATGTAGTATGTATGTAGTATGTATGTAGCATGCAGTATGTATGTAGCATGTATGTAGCATGTATGTAGTATGTATGTAGTATATATGTAGTATGTATGTAGCATGTAGTATGTATGTAGCATGCATGTAGTATATATGTAGTATGTATGTAGCATGTAGTATGTATGTAGCATGCATGTAGTATATATGTAGTATGTATGTAGCATGTAGTATGTATGTAGTATGTATGTAGTATTTTTTTTTTTTTTTTTTAACATTTAACACATTAGCCGGATGATGGGACTACTACTGTCCCATCATTGGCTAATGTGTCAATCACTGTCATGGTAGCAGGCATCGCCAGATGGGACTTGTAGTCCCATCGGACGATGCTTGCACAGACCCCTGGACATCAGCACAGCCCCCCGGCAGGCCGGCACAGACCCCCACAGGGTGCACAGACCACCGGCAGGCCGGCACAGCCCCCCGGCAGGCCGGTACAGACCCCCACAGGGTGCACAGACCACCGGCAGGCCGGCACAGCCCCCCGGCAGGCCGGTACAGAGCCCCACAGGGTGCACAGACCACCGGCAGGCCGGCACAGCCCCCCGGCAGGCCGGTACCGACCCCGGGCAGTCCACACAGCCCCCCGGCAGGCCGGCAGAGACCCCCGGAAGGCCCGAAATGACGGCGCATCATGATGCGCACACACCGCGCATCATGATGACGTCAGGCCGTCAATCAACTTTGAACTTCCGATTCCGATGCCGAATTCCGATATTGAAAAAATATCGGAAGTCGGTATCGGAATTCCGATACAGCAAGTATCGGCCGATACCCGATACTTGCGGTATCGGAATGCTCAACACTAGTCACGGCACACTGGCTCAACCTGGTGGAGGGTGGGACAAAGTCTCAAACTGGACCATCGCATATCCTACCCCTGCCAAGAATAGTGGGCCCAACCTCAGTCAGGGTTTCTGCCTCATCATATACGTCCAATCATCCTATGCTGAATTACCCTCCACATCATTCCCAAGTTGGGAGCTGTGCAGCAGCATATCGGCAAAGCTGAAACACGCTTTGCTGAAGCTGATCTGCTTAGGTGAAACACCACACACTGCAGCAGAGCTGTGGCAAGGACTAAAACAACAGACCGATCAGTGGCTCTCCCCACTGCAACTCCAACCTGGTCTGGTTGTCTGCGACAATGGCCGCAACCTGGTGGCGGCTTTAAAGCTCGGGAAGCTGGTACTCGTGCCATGTATGGCTCACGTGGTGAACCTATTGGTGCTGTGAGGTAGCGCTGTCATTCGGGTAGGGGATTCTCGCTTGGCAGCCCAATAATCACATCCGGCACAGGTTTTCCATAAAACCATATCAGTCCCTGCGGTTTATTATGTAGCATAAACCGTGACCAATAACATACAGTTCATATCACCAGCATATCATCCATTACAGAGCTTCCCTCTATTAAGCCTGTGGTCACACAGGGTCTCAATGTCCAGTACTCAGGCTCTTCAGCCTCACAGACTTCTCACCCCGTCAGGGTTTACCTCATGGCTGCTACAGCTCACTGCAAACATTCCTTTCCTTCCTCTGGGAACTCTCTGACGCTGGCAGCCATTCCACACAGCCACTTCTCATGCTGTGTGCCAGGAGACACATCTCCTAGCAGGACCTTCCACACTGGACCAACCAGGTCCCTACATTCACCTCATTTGACCTACCCTGGCCACCATATATGATCCATAGCCATGCCCACCGGGTCACATGGCTATGATCTCATCACAGGTCTTTCACACACTCAGTCTTTTACTTTATTGTACTAAACACACCCCCTGGGTGGGTTTGTAGGTAACTAGGACTGCCCATCTCCCTAGTTACCTGGTGACTTCTCCCTGACACAATAACACAGCACCGCAGCAGTATCACTGCTGCTCAACACATGCATCAGTCTCCATCTCAAGGACACCCACCTTGAGATACATAAAGGTCCTTTCATATTCTGCCACTCATCCTCTCTCTTGGGACATCCACACAGCGCCCCCTAGCGGACACAGTGGTCATTACACCACAGTGCAGAAATTTATAAAAACATACCCTGACTTACCGTACCTACTTGAGAAGGTGCGCCGTATTTGCGCCCTTTTCTGCTATTCCTCAACCACTGTTGCCGGTCTCACAGAGCTTCAAAAGCAATTTAATTTGCCAAACCACAGACTCATTTGTGACCTGCCAACACGGTGGAACTCCACATATCATATGTTGGCAAGGGTAAGTGAGGGCACTTGCTGAATACCAGCTTAAACATGCCCGTCACACTGAGACTCAGCCAAGACACATAACAACTGTCGAGTGGGTGTGGATTACTGATATTTGTGAGGTGCTTGATAACTGTGAGTACTGCACCAAGCTTGTGAGCGGTGATCAGGCTATTATCACCGTTACCATCCCTATGCTATGTCTGCTGCAAAAATCACTGCAGAAGAAAAAAATGGAATCTTAATGTGCCCAGCAGCTGGGTATGGAGCAAGATTTCACAATGGGTGATCCTACCCAGCCCAGCCAATATCATCAGGTAACATTGGGGGATGAAGATGATGATGAAAATGATGAGGGAGAGGACTTCTTTTTCAGTGGTACTGAGGGGACACCTCATGCTACAGAGGGAAATCCCAACTCCAGATGACAGTATCCCAACCTAAAGTCACCCAAAACGTTATTTTTTTTAAATTGGTGATCACGACCATCCCTTCCCGTACAAGCCCCTTTTCTTCTTCTTAGACATGTTTTCAAATCCGGCTTTTGCCACATGTACCTCATGGTCAATAACAATAAGCTAAAAACACTGTTACGTTAATTAATATTTCCCATCAGAGGCTCTTGTGATAAGAGTGAGAACCTTCTTCCTTCATCAACCATGGTATCATGCCCCTTGGGCTAATTTTTGGTGACACTATGGCTTATGCCTGGACACTGCAACCTCTATGCTTTTAGTCCTAGCTTTGTCATAATTGTTTGGCCCTTCAGACCTGCCTTGCTTCCTTTATCAACTATGATACAGCCCCTTGTGCTAATTTTCAGAGACACTATGGCTATGCCTGGACACACCAAGCTAGTAGTCTACTTTCATAATTGTCTGGCTCTTGAGGCCTCCTTACTGTGTCAACCATGATACAGCTCCTAGGGCTAATGTTTTGAAGTCACTATGTCTACACATTGGGCAGTGGCACAACAAGGACAGAAGTCGAAGCTTTATTATTGTGAATCCCAATGTTAGGCGTTGGATTCCTGGCACTGCACAGCGGGAGTCCAGAGCCAGACATCCTGCGGTCTCCCATTCTTCCTCGACCGCTCCAGGTGTTGCTCAGCAAACACGGCGAGCCAGGCTTGCTGCTCAAACTCACTCTGACAGCGTGGATGTTGCTGCCACCTCTGGTGCAGCAATAGCAGCGCAACCTGCTCTGCAGGGAACTGCTCCTGAGGCTAAGTCCTCATGCCGTGCTACTGGGCATGCCCGCAACTTGACCTCTCACTGGAGAGCAGGGGTCAAATGCTCAGGTCCTACGTCGGATCTGATTGGTCCTTCCCAAGCTAATGGAAGGTCCCGGAAGCGCATCGCTATAAAAAGCCCGCATGGCGGCTCGGCGATGCGCTAGTGTAGCATATTATGCTGTGTGTGTATGGTGATGGATGTGTGGACTGGTGACTGATGCATTATGAAACCCCTTCCCTCGGATATTACGAATGGTGACAGAGAGTTGGATAGTCAGTCTCAGCCTGTGGCAAGCTACACGCCACGTGATCCTCGCCTACACTAGCGTCCGTCGGCGCCTGTGTCTCAGCGCCGACGTCTGCGGCTTTACCTGCCGCTGCGCTGCACTAACCGCAGCTACTCTTGGTCGCTGTTGCGACGCCACACGCAGGCCTCTGTGACATTAACAGAGCCGCGTCTCGGCATCACATTGTCTCTTGCGACTCTGTGCCAGAACAGAGCCGTCCTTAGCGTTCGGGTGACGTTAACCCGAGCGCAGTACCTCATTGATTAGGTGCATCTGCCATTGTTCAGCAGCGGTCTTGTCACCTACCGCACGGTGGACTCCGGGCGGCGAACGCACCTCCTGTTATTTTATATTTGGTGCGTTCCGCCGTCCTAACATTACACTAGCGCCAGGGTCTGGCTGACAATGGCAGACGTGCAGCAGCTGCAGCGCTACATCCGGCAGCTGGAGAGCAGGTTGGTGGCTATCGAGAGCACCAACTCAGCTGCGAATGCTGCGCTAGCTGCCGCCCAGACAGTCGCTGAGGCCGTCTCACGTGTGCCCACACTTTTGCCCTCGCCAACAATCTCTTCCCTCCCGCTCCCCGATAAGTTTTCGGGTGAAAGCGCCACCTGTAGGGGATTCGTCAGTCAGTTCTCCATTCACCTGGAGTTGCTGGCTGCACGGTTTACTACAGAGCGGGCTAAGGTGGGCTTTATTGTCTCCTTGTTAGCTGGCTGGGCATTGCAGTGGGCCACACCGTTGTGGGAACGTGATGATCCCGTGGTTCAGGGGCCTGCTCAGTTCCTCGCGGCTCTGAAGCAGGTCTTCTTGGGACCACGGGTCACGCACGATACGGCTCTCCAACTGTTAGCGTTAACACAAGGGTCACTCTCGGTTAGCCATTATGCTGTCCGGTTTCGGACATTGGCTTCCGAACTGGAGTGGCCGGACAAAGTGTTAGTCCCAGTGTTCTGGAGAAGCCTAGCTGAGCACGTCAAGGATGCTCTAGCCACCCGAGATATTCCCACAACTCTGGAGGAATTGATCTCCGTCTCCACCCGTATTGATCTCCGGTTCACGGAGCGCGGGCTGGAGAGGACTCAATCCAGACGTAAGATTAACCTGGCTCCCACTTTTACCGAACCGCTGAGCCATTCTGCACAGGAACCTACCTCCATCGAGCCCATGGAGGTATCTCGCACCGGTACTAAGCCACGTCAGGTGCGGGGCTCTGTGCGCTGTTATCACTGCCGACACTATGGCCACTCAGCTGGCACATGTCCTCAGCGGCCAAAGGGACGACCCCGTTCCATGGTTGTAGGTGGTGGCCAGTCCCAGATGGAGCCCTTTTCACCTAAGCCGGTATTCCGGGGTACTCTGGATAATGGTTCCTCCACCTGGGAGGCAGAGGTTACTCTGGACTCCGGGGCCGAGGGGAACTTTATGTCCTGGAGTTTTGCCTAGAGTCGATCTATCCCCCTGGTATTACTCCCACAACCTCTGACCATCAGGGTGGTGGATGGGGCACCATTGCCATCTCAAGTGACCCATCAGACGGTCCCACTCGGTCTCGCCATGTCCCCCTCACATCGGGAGACCATGTCCTTGCTTATCATGCCTCATGGCATCGATCAGGTACTCCTCGGGGTTCCCTGGCTTCGTTGTCACTCCCCTCACATTGATTGGGCGTCGGGGAGAACACTGGGCTGGAGCAAGGACTGCAAGGGAAGGTGTCTAAGGGACAGTCTTCAGGTAGCGTCTACAGAGCTGCCTACAGATCGCTCCACGCTTCCTGAACCTTACCATCAATATGCGGACGTCATCTCTAAGAAGTCTGCGGAGACGCTCCCGCCGCACCGTCCCTGTGATTGCCCGATTGACCTCCTGCCGGGCACAGAACCTCCTCGAGGTTGTGTCTACCCATTGTCTCTCCCGGAGACAGAGGCAATGTCCCAATATATCCGGGAGAACCTGGCGCGGGGCTTTATCAGGAAGTCGGTGTCACCGGCTGGGGCAGGCTTCTTCTTCGTTCAGAAGAAGAGCGGAGAGTTATGCCCCTGCATCGACTACCGGGGTCTCAATGCCATCACGGTAAAGAATAAGTACCCTCTCCCGTTGATCTCCGAGTTGTTTGAAAGGTTGTGTGGGGCGCGGCTCTTCACAAAGCTAGACCTACGAGGGGCATACAACCTGATCCGTATTCGCGAGGGAGACGAATGGAAGACAGCTTTTAATACTCGGGATGGCCATTATGAATATCTGGTCATGCCCTTCGGCCTTTGTAATGCGCCCGCTGTCTTCCAGGACTTCGTCAACGACGTCTTCCGTGACATGCTTTCTACCTCGGTGCTGGTCTATCTGGATGACATCCTCATCTTTTCGCCAGATTTGGCCACCCACCGGAAAGATGTCTGCAGGGTATTCGACCGCCTGCGGGCGAATTCCCTGTTCGCCAAGCTGGAGAAGTGTCAGTTTGAGCAGGAGTCCTTGCCATTTCTGGGCTACGTCATCTCGGCTCAGGGGTTGGCTATGGATCCGGCCAAACTGCAAGCGGTTATGGACTGGCAGGAACCCCATTCTCTTAAAGCGGTGCAGCGCTTTTTGGGGTTTGTTAATTATTACCGTCAGTTTATACCCCACTTCTCCACTCTGGTAGCTCCTTTGGTTGCTCTCACGAAAAAAGGAGCTAATCCTAAGGCGTGGACCGAACAGGTTTCTAAGGCTTTCTCCTCCATAAAGTCCCACTTTGCAGGCGCTCCCATTTTACACCGTCCCGATGTGGATAAGCCATTTATCCTTGAGGTAGATGCTTCTTCCGCCGGTGCAGGAGCAGTCCTTTACAAAAGGATGCTCAAGGTCGGAAGCATCCCTGCTTCTTCTATTCTAAGACCTTTTCATTACTCCATTGGCGACAGGGAGCTGCTGGCCATGAAATTAATGGCGATAGTTAGGGGCACCTAATCCACAGCGCCGTTACCTAATGACGCTGTGGAAAAAGTGTTTAATGCCCCCCCAGAGTCAGATTTCCTCTGGTGTCTTGGCTGCCAGGGGTAGCGGAGACCCCGGAGAACATGATTCGGGTCGGTTTTTACCAACACTCCTTTTGCGATCGCCGTTATTAACCGTACAACAGCGACTGCAAAAAAAATACAAAAAGCCGCGATTTTGCATTTACTTTCTCTCTCCTCTGATGTGATCGCACATCAGAGGAAAAAGAAATAGAGTCCCTGATCCTCCCCGGGACCTCACGGTGGTCCTGGGGCCCTCCTGCATTCCCTGGTGGGTACCGCCATTTTCTTTAGGGAAGAAAATGGCGGGCGCATGCGCAGTGCGACTACCGAATCTGCCGGCCGGCAGATTTCATTCATTCATTCAACATACAGTTTGAACACTGTGATAAAGCCTATCACAGTGATCAAAATAAAAAATAGTAAATAACACCCCTTTATCACCCCCTTAGTTAGTGAAATATAATGAAATAAAGAAAATATATTTATTTTCATTTTTCTGTTAGGGTTAGGGTTAGAATTAGGGTTAGGGTTGGAATTAGGGTTAGGGTTAGTATTAGGTTTAGGATTAAAATTAGGGTTAGGGTGTGAATTAGGGTTAGGATCAGGGCTAGGGTTGAGATTAGAGTTAAGATTAGAGTTAGGGATTAGGGTTAGGGTTGGGTTAGGGTTAGGGTTGGGATTAGGGTTAGGGATGTGTTGGGATTAGGGTTGGAGCTAGACTTGAGGGGTTTCCACTATTTAGGTAAGCAAGGAGGTCTCCAAATGCGACATGGCACCACCTCCCTCCCTTATGAGCCCAGACGTGTACCCAAACAGTGGTTTACCCCAACTTATGGTGCATCAGCATACTCAGGACAAATTGCACATCTACTTTGGGGGTCTAATTTTGGGGGTTCAAAGTGCTCACCACACATCTAGATAAGCTCCTTGGGGGTCTAGTTTCCAAAATGGGGTCACTTGTGGGTGGTGTCTACTGTTTAGGCATATCAGGGGCTCTACAAACGCAACATGATGCCTGCAGAACATTCCATCAAAGTCTGCATCCCAAAACGGCACTCCTTCCCTTCTGAGCTCTCCCATGTACCCAAACAGTGGTTCCCCCCACATATGGGATATCAGCGTACTCAGGACAAATTGCACAACAACTTTTGTGGTCAAATTTCTCCTGTTACCCTTGGGAAAATAAAAAATAGCGGGCTAAAAAATCATTTTTGAGGAAAAAAGCGATTTTTTTATTTTCACGGCTCTGCGTTATAAACTTCTGTGAAGCACTTGGGGGTTCAAAGTGCTCACCACAAATCTAGATAAGCTCCATCGGGGGTCTAGTTTCCAAAATGGGGTCACTTGTGGGGGTTTCTACTGTTTAGGCACATCAGGGGCTCTGCAAATGCAACATGACTCATGCAGGACATTCCAGTAGGGTATGTGCACACGTTGCGGATTCTGCTGCAGATTTTTCCAAGCGGATTTAGCTAAATCCGCAGTTAAAATGACCTGCGTTTTACCTGCGGATTTAGTGCAGATTTCCTGCGTATTTTCTGCAAATTTTGTGCGGATTTCCCCTGTGTTGTTACACCTGTAGATTTCTATAATGGAGCAGGTGTAAAAACGCTGCGGATTCCGCACAAAGAATTGACATTATGCGGATTCAAATCCGCAGCATATCTGCGCGGAAAAATCCTCAGCATGTGCACAGCGGTTTTTGTTCTACATAGAATAGAATGATACTGTACACTGCAGGAGAATCTGCTGAGGATCCGCAGGGCCAAATCCACTGCGGATCCGCAGCAGAATCCACAACATGTGCACAGACCCTTAACCCTCAACTGGTGAGTGGGGTTTGCCACACCACAGGGAATTTAAGTTCGGCTGCCATCCATTGATAAATGCTGGTATGAGGATACGTGTCTCACTAGCTTTCATCCATTTCTTTGTCAACAGGATGTCATCAAGGCCTCTCTCTTCTGGCCACGCATAACAGAGCTAGCTGTCACTAAGTACTGTCTTGGCCTTGCTGAACCCCACATCACCACTCATGTAATTGTTTTTACACATTTTTCAAATTTTGTTTCATAATGCCCTCGGATTGAATCATCAAAGTATTACATTTTCTGATACTTGTGGGTGTCAAAAATTTGTCATACTCATGTGTAATCAATCGCCAATAAGAAAACGATTAAAACAAACATGATCTTTGCATTTTCTGTAAAAATAAGAGATTTCTAAACACTGGGGTATATGAAACCCCACATCACCAGTTGTGTGACAAAAACCCCACCTCACCAGTTGAGCGCTCCTTCCCTTCCGAGCTCTCCCATGTGCCCAAACAGTGGTTCCCCCCACATATAGGGTATCAGTGTACTCAGGACAAATTGCACAACAACTATTGTGGTACAATTTTTCATATTAGCCTTGTGAAAAATAAAAAATAACGGGCTAAAAAATCATTTTTGCGGGAAAAAATGATTTTTTAATTTCACTGCTCTGTGTTATAAACTTCTGTGAAGCACTTGGGGGTTCAAAGTGCTCATCACACATCTAGATAAGTTCTTTAAGAGGTCTAGTTTTCAAAATGATGTCACTTGTGTCTTTTTTTCACTGTTTAGGCACATCAGGGGCTTTCCAAACTCAACATGGCGTCCAATCTCAATTCCAGCCAATTCTGCATTGAAAAAGTCAAATGGCGCTCCTTCCGTTCCAAGCCCTGCCGTGCGCCCAAACAGTGGTTTACCCCTACATATGGGGTATCGGCGTATTCAGGAGAAATTGCACAACAAATTTTGTGGTTCATTTTCTCTTTTTACACCTGTGAAAATTAAAATAATTGGTTTTGAAATAAAATGTTTGTAAAAAAAGTTAAAGGTTAATTTTTTCCTTCCACATTGCTTCAGTTCCTATGAATCACGTAAAGGGTTAATAAACTTATTGAAAGTGATTTTGAACACCTTCAGGAGTACAGTTTTTAGGATGGTGTCACTTTTGGGTTTTTTTCTGTCATATTGACCTCTCAAAGTGACTTCGAATGTGATGTGGTCCCTAAAAATATGGTTTTGCAAATTTTGTGGTAAAAATAAGAAATCGCTGGTCAACTTTTAACTCTTATAACTAGTGTTGAGCATTCCGATACCGCAAGTATTGGGTATCGGCCGATATTAGCTGTATCGGAATTCCGATACTTAGTTCCGATACTTTTTTCATATCAAATACCGGAATCGGAAGTTCCCATAATGCTAGGAGCCCGCTCGATTTGATTCAGCCAATGGGGATCCTCAGAAGTGTGGGCACATCCTGTTAGGCATGTAGGCATGTTAACTACTGGCATGGCTGTGATTGGCTGCTGAAATGATGTCATGATGCACTATAAAAACCGCTGCAGCTGTCATTTCTGGTCACTCTGCTGTGAATTCAGTTAGGGACAGGCTGCTGTTGAAGACTGTGAGGGACAGTTAGAAATAGCGATTCTCAAAACACATATAGTGCTTAACCCAGGCTACATAAACCACCACTGTAGCTTGCTTTTCCCTAGCAGCGCTGTTTTCACAGCTGTCTGCAAGGGCTGTGTGAGTGCAGACCCACGCTGTGTAGTGTGTCCTGCAGGCACGTCTGCTTGTAGGCCGCCCAGCGTGTGTCTCTGCCTCATACACATTTTTCTTTTATTGCTGCTTTTTTTTTCTCCTGTATAGTGTGCTTCCATACGTATCCATATACGTTGGTTGCAAACACTAAAGGAGTGGACAGTGGAGCCTTTCAGCAGCCTTTCAGTGCTATAGCCCATTTCTCTGCACTGTTTTTGGCTGTCTAATAGGTCTCTCTGTGTGTGAGTGCAGCTCACGTTGCAGTGTGTTCTACAGCCACCGCTAGCTGTAGTCCGCTCAGCGTGCGTCACTGCCTCATACATAGTCCTTTTTTTGCAGCTAATTTAGCCAGATTTTTGCTCCTATATTAGTGTGCTTCCAACCGCATCCATTGTCATTGGTTGGTTGCAAACACTATATAGGATTAGATAGAGGAGCCTTTTTGCTGGCTTGTGCCCTTCAGGGCCAGCCAGACTAGTATCACCCTATTTTTTGGAGCCTCATCAATTGCATTGTAGGTTAGCTTCCTGCATTGTAATCGCTCCAAAAAGTTTGTGATACTATAGCTTTCAAACTTTGGTCACATCCTTTTCTTTCCCCCCCCCCCCCAAAAAAAAAGGAAATAAAGTTCACCAAACACTCCACTTTACAGTTGTCTAGGCCACATTAGATCATATTAAAGTGTAGTACACACACTCTTAGCCAAATTAGTGTTTCTTATACTGGTTATCAGGTGTTCAGGAATAAGAACACTAAGCCACCCCTTTTTTACTTTTCTGCCTATCTTTATCAGTCTACCAAGATGAAGAAGGTAGGGAGTAAGGCACGTGGTCGTGGCCGTGGAGTTTCAGCAGGGAGAGGACGTGGGGATTCGGTGTCTGCTGCGGCCACCAGTGACCCGGCATCCCCCACTTTTACCAGGCAACAGTCCTTCATGCGCAGCTTTGTAGGACCTCGCCGTACCCCACTGCTGCGTGACGAACAAAGTGAAGCCGTTGTCGGATGGATGGCAGCTAACGCATCCACTTCAATGACTTCCGCATCCTCCCAAGGCCAGAGCACTGAAGAGCAACCATCTGTCTCTTCACCACCTGCCAAATTGCCCAGGCAGTCTGAGAGCCCTGGACAGGAGCCATCTCTCAGAATCTGTTGGCTTGGAAAGAGGTGGCCAGCCAAGCAGCATTCTAGAGCGTGAAGAAGAGGGAGTATGCAGTGATGCGCAACTGCTTTGTCCCTCTGAATCTGAAGAGGCGGGTGGGCCAGTGCCTATTGTCAGCACACCTCAGTGCTCATCTGATGATGATCAGACTCAGTTGCCAATTTCTGGTGCGTACGGTGCTGGCGAGACAACCCTGGACCAGCCGGTGCTTGAAGAGGGGAGTGGAGATGATGAGGTCCTTGACCCATCATGGCGTCAGCCACAGGAAGGTGGTGGGAGCAGCTCTGAGGAAGAGATTCCCCGAACGGCCAAACGAGGAGGGAGAGGGCGGGGGCAGACTTGGTTGCCTGTAGCCTCCACTTTGGCACCCGTGAGGAGCAATCCTCTTCCAAAACAGAAAACGGGCGCTCCCAGGACTTGCAGTGCGTGGTCTTTTTTGACACAGATGCAGATGACATTTGCTTTGTCAAATGCAAGCTGTGTCATCAGAAAGTGAAACGAGGGAAAAATGTGACCAACCTCAATACCACAAATATGTGGAAACATGTGCGTACCAAGCACGAGGTGGAGTTACACAGACACACTGAAGATGTAGGCCAACCTTCAGCAGCACCTACCACCTCTTCAGCTCATGTTGGGGCCTCTTCCTCCAGCTCACACACAGCTGGTTCGGCTTCCTCACTGGAACGCCATGGAAGAACCACTGCCACTGTTGTCCAGAGACCCAGTGAAATTCCACCCACTGAACCACGTTCGCAGTCATCAGCACACTCCCAGGCCACTCACCAGCAATCGGTAGCACAGGCATGGGAGAAAAAGCGGCCATACTCGGCAAACCATCCCCGAGCACTGGCTCTGAATGCCGGCATTGCCAAACTACTGGCCCTTGAGATGCTGTCATTCAGGCTGGTGGAGACTGACACCTTCCGGAACTTTATGTCATTGGCAGTTCCACAATACAATGTGCCCAGCTGCTTTTACTTCAGCAGGCAAGCTGTCCCTGCCCTGCAAAAGCATGTGGAGGGAAAAATTAAAAATGCGCTACTAAATGCCGTCAGTAGCAAGGTCCACCTGACCACCGATGCGTGGACCAGTAGCCATGGACAGGGACGATACCTTTCCCTCACTGCCAATTGGGTCAATGTTGTGGAGCCGGGTACAGATCTGGAGAGTGGCTCTGTACGTATTCTGCCAACTCCAAGGATTTCAGGAATGCAGTCTGTACATATTGAGTCCTCCTCCTACTCTAGTTCCTCGGAATCAGCACTGCGTGAGCCTGTTAGGCCAGATATGAGCACAGGTGTGGCCAAACGTCAACAGGCCGTCCTTAAATTAATTTCTTTGGGGAATCGGAGCCACACAGCACAGGAGCTCTGGAATGCCATCAAGCAGGAGAGCGATGTGTGGTTTGTGCCAGCGAATCTCCAGCCAGGTTTGGTAGTGAGTGGCAATGGCCGAAATCTAGTGGCAGCTCTGGGCCTAGGCAACCTCACTCACATACCATGTCTGGCACACGTGCTCAATTTTTGTCGTGCAGAGCTTTCAGAGGGACTATCCGGATCTTGATGCACTGCTGCACAAGGTTCGCCTAGAGTGTGCTCACTTGCGGCGTTCCAACATGGCAAGATCGCGCATTGCATCTCTGCAACGACGATTCCGCCTGCCAGAACATCGCATCATATGTGACCTCCCCACCAGGTGGAATTCAACGTTACATATGTTGGAGCGGTTGTGTGAGCAGCAGGCAGCAGTAATGAAGTACCAGCTGCATCAGGCGCAAACAAGTCGCACTGTGCGCCGGACACACTTCACCACCACTGAGTGGGCCACTATGAGGGACATCTGCCAAGTTTTGCGTGCCTTCGATGACTCCACGTGGATGGCCAGTGCAGATGATGCACTAATCAGCATGACTGTCCCCCTCATCTGTCTGCTTCAAAAAACCTTACAAGCACTAAGTGAGGAGGTTTTTGAAGAGGTCGAGGATGAGCAGTCAGAAATGCCATCTGCTTCTGGCAAATCTGCGCAACGTGCTTCCACACAAAGGCCCAGGCAGGGGACACTTAGTGAGGAGGATGACGAGGAGTCAATGGAGGAGGAGGAACACATCTCTCCAGAGGAGGGAGGTACACAAGGCTCTAGTAGTCAGTGTGTACAGCGAGGGTGGGGTGATGCTGAGCAGGCAGAGATGCTGCCTCAAGCTGGGGACAGCATTTCCGGTCCAGTTGGCAGTCTGCAGCACATGGTTGATTTCATGCTGCAGTGCTTGTTAAATGACCGCCGCATCGCCAACATTCTCCACACGGCTGATTATTGGGTGTACACCCTCCTAGATCCTCGCTACCGAGACAACTTACAAAGCCTCATACCACAGTTGAACCGGGAGCGAAAAATGCGGGAGTACCAAGAAACACTTGTGCAGGCCATCATGTTCTCCATTCCCCCCGCAAGTGTTGCTGGTAGTGCTTTTCAAAGCAGCCATGTGGGTAGAGGCAGTGGAGGAAGCTCTGCACAAAGAGGTAGCAGAGGCAGTGCCGCAGGACAAGGCAAGGCCAGTATGGCCCAAATGTGGAAAAGTTTTGTGGGACCGCCACAAACGGCTACACCATCACAGACGGCTCCAGTCAGCAGGAGGCAACGTTTCTGTCAGATGGTGACAGACTACTTGTCGTGCCCTGCTGGTGTTCTTCCAGACGGCTCTTCCCCGTTCAAGTATTGGGTCTCTAAGCTGGATACATGGCCAGAGCTTAGCCAGTATGCATTGGAGGTGCTGGCTTGCCCTGCTGCCAGTGTATTATCGGAACGTGTCTTTAGTGCTGCAGGTGGTGTAGTAACAGACCGTCGCACGCGACTATCCACCGATAATGTTGACCGACTTACTTTTGTGAAAATGAACAAGGCCTGGATCTCACCTGAATTTGCCAGTCCTCTTCCAGAATAAATAATTGGCTGGCAACAGGATCCAGGTCTCCTGTTGTGTTCATGTTTCTATGACCTGAACTTTATTTCCTGGGCTACAGCAACGCCCGTTGTTGCTCAGAAGTGCTGTCCGCACAGACCAAAAACACTCGCTCATGTGTAAGTGGGGTTCAGTAACGTCAGCTGATCCCCTGCTGTGTGTATGACAAAGTGTCCTGCTCCCTCCACAGTCAAACAACCTCAGATTTACACCTGGCTCCAAGTAGGCCTCGGCCTACTACCTGATTTTCCCTGGGCTCCGACACCGCCAGTTGGTGCTCAGAAGTGCTGTGCGCACAGACAAAACACTCGCTCATGTGTAAGTGGGGTTCGGTAACGTCAGCTGATCCCCTGCTGTGTGTACGGCAAACTCTCCTGCTGCCTACAACTTCTGACTACCTCTGATTTAATATGTTCTCTGATTTGCCCTCTGTCTCCACTCTGTTTTGAGTATTTCCTCCGGCCTACAACACCGCCTGTTTCTGCTCTCAAGTGCCGTCTGCACAATCCACACTTGTTCCTGTGTTACCTGGGTCCTGTAACATCTGCTCATCTCCAGAGGTGAGCACGGCAATGTCTCCTGCTTTGTCTACATTCCCACTACTTGCAGTGGAAATGTGGACAGAGCAGGAGACATTGCCTGACTCACCTCTAGGGAGAAGCTGGTGTTACAGAACCCCAGTAACACAGGAACAAGTGTGGGTTGTGCAGACGGCATTACAGAGCAGCAACTGGCGTGGTTGGAAGCCAAAGGAAATACTCGAAACAGAGTGAAGACAGAGGCCTAATTGGAGTACGTTGACAGTTAGTAGTAGTCTAGAAACAATCGCAAACTGCCACCAAGTAGGCCTCGGCCTACTACCTGATTTTCCCTGGGCTACAGCAACGCCCGTTGTTGCTCAGAAGTGCTGTCCGCACAGACAAAACACTCGCTCATGTGTAAGTGGGGTTCGGTAACGTCAGCTGATCCCCTGCTCTGTGTATGGCAAAGTGTCCTGCTCCCTCCACAGTCAAACAACCTCAGATTTACACCTGGCTCCAAGTAGGCCTCGGCCTACTACCTGATTTTCCCTGGGCTCTGACACCGCCAGTTGGGCTCAGAAGTGCTGTCCGCACAGACAAAACACTCGCTCATGTGTAAGTGGGGTTCGGTAACGTCAGCTGATCCCCTGCTGTGTGTACGGCAAACTGCTGCTGCCTCCAAATTCAAACAACGTCTGATCTTAAACTGCCTCCAAGTAGGCCTCAGCCTACAAAATGACTATCCCTGGGCTCCAACATCGTCAGTTGTTGCTCGGAAGTGCTGTCCACACAGAAAAAAACACTTGTTCATGTGAAAGTGGGGGTCGGTAACGTCGGCTGATCCCCTGCTGTGTGTATGGCAAAGTGTCCTGCTCCCTCCAAAGTCAAAATATCTCAGCTTTACACCTGGCTCCTAGTAGGCCTCAGCCTGCACCCTGATTGTCCCTGGGTTCCAACAACACTAGTTGGTGCTCGGAAGTGCTGTCCACACAGAAAAACACACTCGTTCATGTGAAAGTGGGGTTCGGTAACGTCGGCTGATCCCCTGCTGTGTGGAGGGCAAAGTGTCCTGCTCCCTCCAAAGTCAAAATACCTCAGCTTTACACCTGGCTCCTAGTAGGCCTCGGCCTGCACCCTGATTGTCCCTGGGTTCCAACAACGCTAGTTGGTGCTCGGAAGTGCTGTCCACACAGAAAAACCACACTCGTTCATGTGAAATTGGGGTTCGGTGACGTCGGCTGATCCCCTGCTATGTGGAGGGCAAACTGCTGCTGCCTCCAAATTGTAACTACTTCAGATTTAAACATTCTCTGATTTGGCCTCTGTCTCCACTCTGTCTCTAGTATTTCCCCTGACCTCCAACACCGCCAGTTCCTGCTCACAGTTGCCGTCCACGCATTCCACACTTGTTCCTGTGTTCCTGGTGTTCTGTAACGTGAGCTGATCCCCCAATGTGTGTCCGGCACTGTCTCCTGTGCTGTCCACCTTCCCACTGCAAGTGGTGGGAATGTGGACAGAGCAGGAGACATTGGCAGACAAACATCAGGGGATTTGCTGACATTACAGAACACCAGTAACACAGGAACACGTGTGGATTGGGCAGACGGCTACTGTACGCATAAACTGGCGGTGTTGGTGGTCACGTGAAATCCTGGAAACAGAGTGGAGACAGATGCCTAATTGGAGCACGTTGACAGTCTGTTGTAGCCTACAAACAATCTAAAACTACCACCAAGTAGGCCTCGGCCTACACCATGATTGTCCCTGAGCTCCAACAACGCCAGTTGGTGCTCGGCAGTGTCTTTGGCACGGGTACTCCCTGTTGCCCAGCCTGTTTTCAGCACGCCTGCTGTTTCCGGGTAGTGTCAAGGTCACTATGCCACCAATCCGTTGTCCTGTCGTCTTGCGGCCGGGTTAGCCGACTCTACGGTGCCTGCAGTTTAGGTGACTCCTATGTGGGCTGCGGGAACTGGCACTGAAGGCTGGATCCGTAGTGCCAATGGGACATGGACCCCCTGTAGGACTGTGGGTTTCGGTAACTGCGGCCGGCTTGCGGCCTGGCTACTTTGCTTTGAATGGGTACCTTCTGCTACCCACCCGGGTTCCAGCACTGTCTGCTGGTTCTCGCCAGAGCCTTTGGCCTAGGTGCCTCCATCTCGGTATCCGAAGTCCAGCACCGTCAGCTGGTCCTTGGTAGTGCTTTTTAGCACAGGTACCTTCTGCTTAGTAACCGTGGTCCAGCACCGTCAGTTGGTCCTCGGTAGTGCCATTGGCTCTTGTTCCTTCTGCTACCCATCCGGGTGCCAGCACTGTCTGCTGGTTCTCGCCAGTTTCTCAGCCTTCTTATATCTTCTGCTACATTTCCAAGATCAAGCTTTTTGAAATTGTCTTTGGTAATCCTTATTGATCTCCATGATGACGACCCTGATGATGACGACCCTGAAGACCACACCAAAGAAGACCAGAAATATGACCCTAAATAATAAGACCAAGAGGACAAAGAACATGAAGACAACCACTAAGATACAGAACAAAAGACAGAAGAACAAGAAGCAGAAGAAGCAAAAGCAGAAGAACAGAAAGCAGAAGAACATTAAGCATAAGACTAAAAATCAGCATAGAAGAAATCAAAATTATAAGCAGAAGAAGACTAAGCAGTAAATGGGGGTGAGTCCGTTCCTCCTCGTAGTGCCCCTGGAAAATGCCTGCTGCTGCAGGCCAAACTGAACACGGACAAATCCTGTTGTAAATCTTTTGTGACAGGCAGAACGTAAGGTGTAATCTTATAACTTTTATAGATAAGTACTACAGGAATGCCTGTCACCATAAGAAAATGAAGACAAAGAAGAATAGGAAGAAGATGAAGAAATATCATATTAAAATTAATAATAGCTGAATAAGAAGAATATGAAGAATGGAAATAAAAATTAATGGGAAGAAGATGAAGAAGAAGATGAATAAGGTGAAGAAAAAGTTGATGAAAAAAATGCTACTGCTGCGGATCATGAAGGAGAAAGTGTGGGAGAAGTACAAAAGAAGGTGAAGAGCATGGAAGTTGTGAAACATACAGTACATATCTGACAAAATATAAAAAAGGTTAACATAGTCAATATCTTTTTAATATCTTTTTAACTCCGAACGTATTGAAAAAAAAAATTGGAATTAATGCTATGCCATGTGATTTGAATAAACCACTATGCTTTTAATGTCTCCTCCACCTCCCACAATAAATTCTACATGATTCTTATTTGTTTTCAATTATGAAGAATTAGCCAACAAGGAAAAAAGGGCTTTTTTTAATTCCGATACCGGAAGTCCCATTGACTTGAATGGGACTTCCGGTATCGGAATCGGCGATACCCGATATTTTTTTCGTATCGGGCGATACCATCCGATACGATATTTTTGGGTATCGAACAGTATCGCTCATCACTACTTATAACTTCCTAACAGAAAAACATTTTGGTTCCAAAATTGTGCTGATGTAAAGCAGACGTGTGGAAAATGTTATTTATTACATATTTTTGTGACATACAGTATCTCTCTGATTTAAAGGCATAAAAATTTTCTCCATATTCCTGTTTTTTTCATAAATAAACACAAGTCATATCGAAGAAATTTACCACTAACATGAAGTAAAATAAGTCACGAAAAAACTATCTCAGAATCAGCGGGATGCGTTAAAGCGTTCCAGAGTTATAACCTCTAAAGTGACAGTGGAATTGTTAAAATTGGCCTGGTCATTAGTGTAAGAGATTTCTGTGGTTCACCAAACCTGCTGGGAAATATGGCTAATCCAGTGCATCTGCTTCTGAATTCAAGTTGACTCTAGCTTCATTCTTAGTTAAAAGCTATGAATTATACTTGTCTTTCTGTCTAATATAAAAATGATACTTTCAAGATTTTACAAGTTAATATTCAGTAAAATAACAATGTATTTAAATGGATAATACAGCAGCAGAGAAATACCTTGACAATTGCATATTATAATTCCAATTGAACTTCAAAAATTACATTTTAACTATACCATTCACTTACTTTGTATTTCATCCGTAAAAAAGAACAATTCCTTGCTAGATAGTGAATGATCACAATTAAGACTCAAAAGTAGTTTTTAATTCCAATCCATTGTACCGCTTGATTTGAAAAAAAGTGTGAAAGTTACAGTGACATTTTAATAATGTACTTCTGTAAGTAATGTTTTGGGAATGACAGAAGATTAGATAATGAGTTGCAATGAATTGAAAGAAAAGATGTAATCATAACGTAAATGATTTTTTTCTAATGAAAATAATATATGTTTTGAATAGTCTGTCAAAACACTGCTTTTGTCGATATGTCTTAGAGACAATATATAGCTCTGAAATAGTATAAAAATGAAATTTGCTTCACACAATTTTTTTCCTTTTTAATCAGTGGGAAAATGTAAAAGTTTTTAAGATGAATATAAAATATTTTGGAAATATGTATATATACTAGCTGAAGAGCCTGGCGCTGCCCGGGCATAGTAACTAACTGTGGTTAGTTATAGCAAATTATAATTATCCTCCATCCCATAGTCCCATGCCCATTTACCCATCATACATAACCACGATCCCATAGGCCCGTGCCCATATACCCATCATACATATCCTCCATCCCATAGTCGAGTGCCCATATACCCATCACACATCCTCCATCCCATAGTCCCATGCCCATATACCCATCATACATATTCTCCATCCCATAGTCCCATGCCCATATACCCATCATACATATTCTCCATCCCATAGTCCCATGCCCATATACCCATCATACATATTCTCCATCCCATAGTCCCATGCCCATATACCCATCATACATATTCGCCATCCCATAGTCGAGTGCCCATATACCCATCACACATACTTCATCTCATAGTCCCATTCCCATATACCATCATACATATCCTCCATCCCATAGTCCCATGCCCATATACCCATCATACATATCCGCCTTTCATAGTCCCGTGCCCATATACCCGTCATACATATCCACCATCCTATAGTCCAGTGCCCATATACCCATCACACATCCTCCATCCCATAGTCCCGTGCCCATATACATATCCGCCATCCCATAGTCCTGTGCCCATATACCCATCATACATACTCTCCATCCCATAGTCCCATGCCCATATACCCATCACTAGTGTTGAGCATTCCGATACCGCAAGTATCGGGTATCGGCCGATACTTGCTGTATCGGAATTCCGATACCGACTTCCGATATTTTTTCAATATCGGAATTCGGCATCGGAATCGGAAGTTCAAAGTTGATTGACAGACTGACGTCATCATGATGTGCGGTGTGTGCGCATCATGATGCGCCGTCATTTCGGGCCTTCCGGGGGTCTCTGCCGGCCTGCCGGGGGGCTGTGCCGGCCTGCCGGGGGGGCTGTGTGGACTGCCCGGGGTCTGTACCGGCCTGCCGGGGGGCTGTGCCGGCCTGCCGGTGGTCTGTGCACCCTGTGGGGGTCTGTGCCGGCCTGCCAGGGGGCTGTGCCGGCCTGCCGGGGGCTGTGCAGGCTCCGGGGGGCTGTGCCGGCCTGCCGGGGGGCTGTGCCGGCCTGCCGGTGGTCTGTGCAGGCTCCGGGGGGCTGTGCCGGCCTGCCGGTGGTCTGTGCAGGCTTCGGGGGTCTGTGCAGGCATCGTCCGATGGGACTACAAGTCCCATCGGGCGATGCCTGCTACCATGACAGTGATTGACACATTAGCCAATGATGGGACAGTAGTAGTCCCATCATCCGGCTAATGTGTTAAATGTTAAAAAAAAAAAAAAAAAAAAAAATACTACATACATACTACATGCATGCTACATACATACTACATGCTACATACATACTACATACATGCTACATACATACTGCATGCTACATACATACTACATACATACTACATGCATGCTACATACATACTACATGCTACATACATACTACATATATACTACATACATACTACATACATGCTACATACATACTGCATGCTACATACATACCACATACATACTACATACTACATATATACTACATGCATGCTACATACATACTACATGCTACATACATACCACATACATACTACATACATGCTACATACTACATACATACTACATACATACTACATACATGCTACATGCATGCTACATGCATACTACATGCATACTACATACATACTACATGCATGCTACATACATACTACATGCATGCTACATACATACTACATGCTACATACATACCACATACATACCACATACATACTACATATATACTACATGCATGCTACATACATACTACATGCATGCTACATACATACTACATGCATGCTACATACATACTACATGCTACATACATACATACATACTACATATATACTACATGCATGCTACATACATACTACATGCTACATACATACCACATACATACATGCTACATACATACTACATATATACTACATGCATGCTACATGCATGCTACATACTACATGCATGCTACATACATACTACATGCTACATACATACATACATGCTACATATATACTACATGCATGCTACATACATACTACATGCTACATACATACCACATACATACATGCTACATACATACTACATATATACTACATGCATGCTACATACATACTACATATATACTACATGCATGCTACATACATACTGCATGCTACATGCATGCTACATACATACTACATACATACTACATACATACCACATATATACTACATACATACAATACATTCATACAATACATACATAGACATACAGTACATATAACATAGAGTAACATACTTACCAATACTTGTCACATTGTTCCCCGAAGCCATTGTCGTCTACGGAATAAATATTAACATAACAAACCACAAAAATACTCACCCACGATCCGAAGCAGTCCACGAGTGTGTCCCACGACGATCTTGGGTAGAGAACTGCAGCATCAGATGATGCTGCCGTTCTCTACGGGCTGCAGGAATCCAATGACGGAAGGTAGGTATCCTTCCGCACTGTATTCCTCCGCCACTTAAAAAAAAAAAAGTCCCTAGTCTCACTTTATGCCATTGCTGCGTGGGAAATTCCCACACAGCAATGGCATAAAGTGAGACTAGGGACTTTTTTTTTTTTAAGTGGCGGAGGAATACAGTGCGGAAGGATACCTACCTTCCGTCATTGGATTCCTGCAGCCCGTAGAGAACGGCAGCATCATCTGATGCTGCCGTTCTCTACCCAAGATCGTCGTGGGACACACTCGTGGACTGCTTCGGATCGTGGGTGAGTATTTTTGTGGTTTGTTATGTTAATATTTATTCCGTAGACGACAATGGCCTCGGGGAACAATGTGACAAGTATTGGTAAGTATGTTACTCTATGTTATATGTACTGTATGTCTATGTATGTATTGTATGAATGTATTGTATGTATGTAGTATATATGTGGTATGTATGTAGTATGTATGTAGTATGTATGTAGCATGCATGTAGCATGCAGTATGTATGTAGCATGCATGTAGTATATATGTAGTATGTATGTAGCATGCATGTAGTATATATGTAGTATGTATGTAGCATGTAGCATGCATGTAGTATGTATGTGGTATGTATGTAGCATGTAGTATGTATGTAGCATGCATGTAGTATATATGTGGTATGTATGTAGCATGTAGTATGTATGTAGCATGCATGTAGTATATATGTAGTATGTATGTAGCATGCAGTATGTATGTAGCATGCATGTAGTATATATGTAGTATGTATGTAGCATGTAGTATGTATGTAGCATGCATGTAGTATGTATGTAGTATGTAGCATGTAGTATGTATGTAGCATGCATGTAGTATATATGTAGTATGTATGTAGTATATATGTAGTATGTATGTTGCATGTAGTATTTATGTAGTATGAATGTAGCATGTATGTAGTATGTAGTATGAATGTAGCATGTATGTAGTATGCATGTTGTATGTATGTAGCATGTAATTTTTTTTTTTTTTTTTTTACATTTAACACATTAGCCGGATGATGGGACTACTACTGTCCCATCATTGGCTAATGTGTCAATCACTGTCATGGTAGCAGGCATCGCCCGATGGGACTTGTAGTCCCATCGGACGATGCCTGCACAGACCCCCGAAGCCTGCACAGACCACCGGCAGGCCGGCACAGCCCCCCGGCAGGCCGGCACAGCCCCCCGGAGCCTGCACAGCCCCCCGGCAGGCCGGCACAGCCCCCCGGCAGGCCGGCACAGCCCCCCGGAGCCTGCACAGCCCCCCGGCAGGCCGGCACAGCCCCCCGGCAGGCCGGCACAGCCCACCGGAGCCTGCACAGCCCCCCGGCAGGCCGGCACAGACCACCGGAGCCTGCACAGACCCCCTGGCAGGCCGGCACAGCCCCCCGAAAGGCCCGTACAGACCCCAGAGAGGCTGTACAAGGGCAGGAAAGGGTTTTTCTTATTCCGATACCGGAAGTCCCATAGACTTGAATGGGACTTCCGGTATCGGAATCGGCGATACCGATACTTTTTTTAAAGATCGGCCGATACCATCCGATACGATACTTTGAAGTATCGGACGGTATCGCTCAACTCTACCCATCACACATCCTCCATCCCATAGTCCCGTGCCCATATACCCATCATACATATCCTCCATCCCATAGTCCGGTGCCCATATACCCATCACACATCCTCCATTCCATAGTCAACCATTATGGCATGATAATGAGCGGCGGCAGGGCTTGCAACCTATGATGACATCAGCGTCACCATGGCAACCATTGTGACATCATAATGAGGGGCGGGGCTTGATACGTACACACTGCTTCCCCAGTATGCAAATAGGGGCATAGTGAAATCACAATGAGGGGCGGGGCTTGACGTGCACACACTTTTTCCCCCAGTATGCAGATAGGGGCAAAATTGTTTCGTGAATTGGAACGTGCGGGGTTAAAATTTCGCCTCAAAACATAGCTTAGGACGCTCTCGGGGTCCAGACTTGTGACTGTGCCAAATTTTGTGGCTGTAGCTGTGACGGTGCAGATGCCTATCCCGGACATACAAACATACACACACACACACATACACACATACATACACACATACATACACACTTTGAGCTTTATATATTAGACTAGCTGAAGAGGCCGGCGCTGCACGGGCATAGTAACTAACTGTGGTTAGTTATAGAAAATTATAATTATCCTCCATCCCATAGTCCTGTGCCAATATACCCATCATACATATCCATGATCCCATAGGCCCGTGCCCATATACCCATCATACATATCCTCCATCCCATAGTCGAGTGCCCATATACCCATCACACATCCTCCATCCCATAGTCCCATGCCCATATACCCATCATACATATTCTCCATCCCATAGTCCCATGCCCATATACCCATCATACATATTCTCCATCTCATAGTCCCATGCCCATATACCCATCATACATATTCGCCATCCCATAGTCGAGTGCCCATATACCCATCACACATCCTTCATCTCTTAGTCCCATGCCCATATACCCATCATACATATCCTCCATCCCATAGTCCCGTGCCCATATAACCATCATACATATCCACCATCTCATAACCCTGTACCCATATACCCATCATACATATCCTCCATCCCACAGTCCAGTGCCCATATAACCATCACACATCCTCCATCCCATAGTCCCGTGCCCATATACATATCCACCATCCCATAGTCCCGTGCCCATATACCCGTCAAACATATCCTCCATCCCATAGTCCAGTGCCCATATACCCATCACACATCCTCCATCCCATAGTCCCGTGCCCATATACATATCCGCCATCCCATAGTCCCGTGCCCATGTACCCGTCATACATATCCTCCATCCCATAGTCCAGTGCCCATATACCCATCACACATCCTCCATCCCATAGTCCCGTGCCCATATACATATCCGCCATCCCATAGTCCCGTGCCCATATACCCATCATACATATCCTTCATCCCATAGTCCCGTGCCCATATACATATCCTCCATCCCATAGTCCCGTGCCCATATACCCATCATACATATCCTCCATCCCATAGTCCGGTGCCCATATACTCTTCACACATCCTCCGTTCCATAGTCAACCATTATGACATCATAATGAGCGGCGGCAGGGCTTGCATCCTTTGATGACATCAGCGTCGCCATGGCAACCATTGTGACATTATAATGAGGGGCGGGGCTTGATACGGACACACTGCTTCCCCAGTATGCAAATAGGGGCATTGTGACATCATAATGAGGGGCGGGGCTTGACGCACACACACTTTTTCCCCCAGTTTGTAGATAGGGCAAAATTGTTTGGTGAATTGGAACGTGAGGGGTTAAAATTTCGCCTCACAACATAGCTTAGGACGCTCTCGGGGTCCAGACGTGTGACTGTGCCAAATTTTGTGGCTGTAGCTGCGACGGTGCGGATGCCTATCCCGAACATACAAACATACACACACATACATACACACATACATACACACTTTGAGCTTTATATATTAGATATATACACAGCTCTGGCAAAAATTAAGAGACCAATGCAAAATGTTCAGTTTGTCTGATTTTTCTCTTTATAGGTATATTTTTGAGTACAATGCAAATTGCTCTTTTATTCTATAAACTACTGACAACATGTCTTTGAATTTCCAAGCAATTAATTTTGTATTTATTTTCAGAAAATGAGAAATAGTCAAAATAACAAAAAGTGCAGTGCTTGCAGACCTCAAAATAACGCTACAAAATCAAGTTCATAATCATTTAGAAACAACAATACTAATGTTTTAACTCAGGAAGAGTTCAGAAATCAATATTTTGTGGAATAACCATGATTTTTAATCACAGCTTTCATGCATCTTGGCATGCTTTCCACAAGTCTTACACAATGCTTTTGGTTGACCTTATGTCATTCCTGGTACAAAAATGTAAGCAGTTCTTCTTTGTTTACTGGCTTGTGACTATCCATTTTCCTCTTGATTACATTCCAGAGGTTTTCAATGAGGTTCAGGTCTGGAGATTGGGCTGGCCATGACAGGGATTTGATGTTGTGGTCTTTAATCCACACATTGATTAACCTAGCTGTATGGCATGGTGCATTAGCCTGCTGGAAAAAACAGTCCTCAGAGTTCTTGCCGTGCACTTCACCCCAGCTGCCATTTGCCATTCCTTTTGTAGGTCACTTGATGTCACTCTGCAGTTGCTGAGTGACATTCGAATAAAATGACAGTCATCCTGGTCAGTAGAGAGCTGTTTTCGCCATCTGCTGGTCTGTAGCTTCGTTGTCCCCAATGTCTGCTACTTGACATTGTTGTAATGGACTGCCGACTTAGAAATTTTAAGGATGGAGGCATCATGATGCTCACTGTATCCCTCTGCTAGGAAATCCATAACTGAGCCCTTCTTTTCCTCACTCAATACTTTACAACTCCTTTGGCATGGTTAAAAGTATTTTTTTCATTCCTATTACTCTTGGAATATTATTAGCACTTGTTTTGCCATCCAGCTTGTCCTATTGCAAGAGGATTGTGAACACCACAGCAGAGTTTTTTATACTTGCCATTGTTAAATAAAATTTGGTTCAGGTGATCACCTAATCAGAAGCACATTAAGTAGAATGAGGTGAACTTTGGATGGAATTCAACTGACACTGGAATGGAATGGCTGACAGACATGTAGAGAAGCTGAATTTTATAAAACTGTGCAGTGGTCTCTTAATTTTTGCCAGAGCTGTATATATATATATATATATATATATATATACTAGCTGAAGAGCCCAGCGCTGCCCAGGCATAGTAACTATCTGTGGTTAGTTATAGCAAATATAATTATCCTCCATCCCATAGTTCCATGCCCATATACCCATCATACATATCCACCATACCATAGGCCCGTGCCCATATACGCATCATACATATACTCCATCCAATAGTCCCATGCCCATATACCCATCATACATATTCTCCATCCCATAGTCCCATGCCCATATACCCATCATACATATTCTCCATCCCATAGTCCCATGCCCATATAACTATCATACATATCCACCATCCCATAGGCCCGTGCCCATATACCGATCATACATATCCTCCATCCCATAGTCCCATGTCCATATACCCATCATACATATTCTCCATCCCATAGTCCCATGCCCATATACCCATCATACATATTCTCCATCCCATAGTCCCATGCCCATATACCCATCATACATATTTGCCATCCCATAGTCGACTGCCCATATACCCATCACACATCCTTCATCTCATAGTCCCATGCCCATATACCCATCATACATATCCTCCATCCCATAGTCCCGTGCCCATATACCCATCATACATATTCTCCATCTCATAGTCCCATGCCCATATACCCATCATACATATCCGCCATCCCATAGTCCCGTGCCCATATACCCATCATACATATTCTCCATCTCATAGTCCCATGCCCATATACCCATCATACATATTCACCATCCCATAGTCCAGTGCCCATATACCCATCACACATCCTCCATCCCATAGTCCCATGCCCATATACCCATCATACATATTCTCCATCCCATAGTCCCATGCCCATATACACGTCATACATATCCTCCATCCCATAGTCCAGTGCCCATATACCCATCACACATCCTCTATCCCATAGTTCCGTGCCCATATACCCATCATACATATCCACCATCCCATAGGCCCGTGCCCATATACCCGTCATACATATCCTCCATCCCAGAGTCCAGTGCCCATATACCCATCACACATCCTCCATCCCATAGTCAACCATTATGACATCATAATGAGCGGCGGGGCTTGATGACATCAGCGTCGCCATGGCAACCATTGTGACATCATAATGAGGGGCGGGGCTTGACGTGCACACACTTCTTCCCCAGTATGTAGATAGGGGCAAAATTGTTTGGTGAATTGGAACATGCGGGGTTAAAATTTCCCCTCACAACATAGCTTAGGACGCTCTCGTGGTCCAGACGTGTGACTGTACCAAATTTTGTGGCTGTAGCTGTGACGGTGCGGATGCCTATCCCGAACATACACACACACACACACATACACACATACATACATACATACATACACACTTTGAGCTTTATATATTAGATATGTAAAGACAGATGAACTATATACTGTGCACTATGCATTAAAGGGAAGCAGCCATTAGAGATGAGTGAATCCGTGGATGTTCTGGTATGGTGTGTTAGGCCGACCACTTTAAAAAAGTTTGGTTCTGGTACTAGAACGGTACCGAAACTCAAAGTTAAACCCACACCCCGTTCAAATGAATGGGGGATCCAAACATTGGGTGTTTGGCATGCTGTCACCTGTGTAACAGCATAAGAAACACTGGCTCTGATAGGCAATAAGTGACTTACCACCAGTCAGAACGCTGCGGTTTCTATGCTTTCACACAGATGACAGTGTGTAAGCCAGCAGCTGTGACCGGCGTTAAAAATGTTACCACTGGTCGTAAATGTAGTATGATGAGATTACTACTCTCCGCATCCTACTCCTTGTCTCAGTGCAAGCAGATGTACGATAATGGGAGTATTCACCAGCAGGGCCTGTGCAATAAATAAATTTAAAAAAATAGCGGCGGGTCCCCTCTATTTTTGACAAGCAGCACAGGCAAAACCGACAGATGTGGACTACAGCCCAAGCTGCCAGCTTTATCTTGGCTGGTTATCAAAAATAGAGAGATCCCCACTCCATATTTTCATTATTTAAATAAATAATTTAAAAAATGGCATAGAGTCCTCCCATTTTTTACAACAAGCCAAGCTAAAGCAGACAGCTAGTGGCTAGTTTTCTCAGACTCGTAAGGGGCCATGGGTTTTGCCCCCCAGGCTAAAATAGCAACCCACAGCTGCCCCAGCTTTGCCTGGCTCTTCCCACTTGCCCTGGTGTGGTGGCAAATTGGGTAATATTTGCAGTGTTGATGCCAGCTTTGTAATGTCAGCTGACATCAGACCCACGGGTTAGTAATGGACAGGCATGTTTAAGATGCCCCCATTACTAACCCCATAGTAAGATTTTAATAAATATAGCAACAATAAAATCCATATTTTGAAATAAAACTCCCCACCCTCTTATACCTATTTATTTTAAAAAATTAAAAATAATAAAACGCCAGTTTTCTCACCTGTCTGAAGAGATGAAAATCTATATCCGTTCCATGACAATCTTGATGGTTTGGAAAGCAGTTACATCAGTGATAGTCAGTCAAAGAAAAAAGAAACATCCGGCACTGTCCCTGAGAATGAAATACCCGCAAAGCCACTTATAACCGCTATCAGTGTGACACCTGTAACCCTTGCTGAACGGGTGCTCTTTCCATGTGAAGAAAAAACATGAAATATCATAGTAGAAAAAGACAGCAGGATGGCACTCACCATTCTCTTGAAATGATTCACTTTATTTCATATTAATAAAGCATAGGCATTGGCACAGGAGAAATGCAAAAAGACGGACGACAGCCGTTTCGTGCACAATGCACTTCAACAGGTCCCTAAAGTGAATCATTTCAAGAGAACGGTGAGTGCCATCCTGCTGTCTTTTTCTACTATGATAGTAGTGATGCGACTGCTATCTACGTCAGCCAGAACACACTGACTAGAAAGTGAGAAGCTCTGCCTGTGACCAATGGTAACCTCAATGACGCCACAGGCAGGCATCACTTCTCACTCTCTGCTCAGTGTGTTCCAGTCGGCGTGAAGAGTTGTTGCAACATTGATGTGACTGATCTCCAAACCATCAGGATTGTCGTGGGACAGATATGGATTATCTTCTCATTGGACAGGTGAGGAATATGGTGTTTTTTATTTTTTATTTTAGAGTAATAAATGGGTAAAAGAGGGTGGGGAGTTTTTTTTCAAATAAAGGATTATAAAGGCATCTTATTCAACCCTCTCCATTACTAACCTGTGGGCTCGATGTCAGATGACATAAAGCTGACATCAACCCCATATCTATAAACCTTACCTGCCATCGCACCAGGGAAAATGGGAAGGGTGAGGCTAAGATCAAAATTTGGTGCATCTAATGGATGCGTCATTGCTGTGGTGACTGAGAGCTGATATTTTTAGTCTGGGAAGGTGACAATATCTATGACCCTTTCATAGACTATAAATATTATCCTGCAGCTGTCAGTTTAGCCTTTGTTGATTAATGATTATATAGGGGACCCCACATAATTTTTAGGGGGGTATCCTATAATAACCAGCAAAGACTAATCAAACAGCTATTAGTTCATATTAATAGCCTAGGAACCTTTATGGCTTTTGGCCCATTCCCAGAATATTAACTTTAGCCCTCAGCAGTCAGCTTTCCCTCAACTGTTTATGAAAATTCTGGGGAGCCACATACCTTTTCATCATTTATCTTTCCATTTATTCAATGAATACATGGATTGAGGCACAAGAACGCTAATATTGGGGGTCAGTACTGGACACCCTGTGCTGTGTCAGGTACCGAATCCCAAACACGGATTTTAAATCAAAACTGTATGGGCTGCACCTAATTAAGCTTAGTAAAAGGCTGCATCATTATGAGTGTGGGCACTTCCTGCTCAATCACAGCCACGACATGTATTGGCATGGCTGTGATTGTGGGGCACAGCGTGTGATTTTCAGCATTGTCAGACCGCAGAAAAGAGTGCAGTACATACAGTCTAGTGCATACAGGCCCTATGAATGTACTCTTTACAGTCGTGATGGTGAAGCTGCTGCAGGGAGAGGATGTGGTTGTTGTGTACCTGCTATGTCCCAAAATACAACACCTTCCTCTGGCAAATGCAGGCACCAGGACATTAGGGATCTTTTCGGAGGCCCAAGTAATGCTGGCAGAATGGTGAAGCCACAAGATACTAAAAAGCTTCTAGATTGGATGGTTGAAAGTGACTCTAGTTCCTTGGCATTATTTTCCTCCCATTCACATGCAGAAAGCTTAGATTTGGCACCTGAGGACCTTGGTCATGAACATTCTTCCACCTCACCCCTTGGAAAACAGCCAAGCTGTCAGAGCCACAAGTCATGCAGCAGTTTCTTCTGCTGATTGAGGACTCCACTAGGTGTGGTTTCATAGCCCATCCCCCTGCCCCTTCCCCACAAGTGGAAGAGGCTGAGTGCACTGATTGCCAACAACTTAAGTCAGAGCAGGGAGGAACAGTACACATGGTCAGCAGACCACTGCAGGACATCTCAGATGATGAGGAAACAAAGGTACTCTCACGTACACACTTCTCAGCACGTTATGTGGGGTGTGCCTGCAAGATCAAAAAGTCAAACACATTCTTAAAGGCTATGGCTTCTTTAGAGCATAAAAGGGTCAAACTTATTAAAAATGTAAAGGTTTAATATAAAAATATACAGTGCTTACAATAAAAGATATAAAAAGATAAAAATAAAATGACACAAATATGCAAAACAGTTTAAAATAAAAAGGGATAAATAACAGAAATATCTAAACGTTTACGTCTACCGTTATCTTCTGTTTCCTTGAGGGAAGGAGAAATTAATTATGGATAACAACATCATACACAGTCCTCACATGTGAACACCTTCTTATGTGCCACCATGCTTTTTACAGTTTTGACCACAGGCTCATATTTCCTGGATGACCCGATTTGGCCCATTTAAAAATTGCTGTTTGTGAATGAACGATGGGCTAAGTTGAGGCATTCAAATATCCTGTGTCTTCCACCCTTCTCTCTATAGAGTCAATAGGAAATATTCTGCCCAGTTACAATCCATTTGCTAGCTCCTTTTGAAGCTCCCATGCTTGACACCTCTCAGTAATCTCCTAGGAGCCCCCCCTGTGGTTCTGAGGTCCTGCAACAAAAGTAGAGAGACATTATGTCCTTTATCTTAGAGATAATCTTACAGATAAAGCCTTACTAGTTATTCCTCTCCAATGCCGTTTGAAACATGCCCACTTGAATTTTGGGCATCGCCCACCACCTACACCATGCCCATTGCCATTTAATTATGTGGCCTTTGCTGACAATTAGCAGAGTGCCAGCAGGTGCCATGAAACCTGAGTTTGGTAAGGGCCCTCAGGTGGCCCTGTATCATACATTTGGGAGAACTATCACTCCTACTTTTAGGAGGTCCTTCCCTCATGCCAAATAGTTAGCCAGATATTGGAATACATATTCCTCATCACTTTACTATGCCAGCTAAAACATGCCCATTTTCATTTTGGGCTTTGCCCGCCACCACCACCACGTCCATCGCCATGTCATTATGTGGCCCTCGTTGACAATTAGCAGAGGGCCACCAAGTGCTGTGAATCCTGCATTTTCTAAGCTCCGTAGTTTATTTTTGCCACCATATCCCAATGTCACATGCTGACAAATATCATAGCAGGTGAAACCGATGTAAGGTGAATGTAATACAGGAGTTGATCAATGTCAGTAAATTGGATTCTACCAGACACTAAAAGTATTAAAATAATATTCTGAATACAGTGTAGGCAAGCGAGAGCCTGTATTGTGGTCAGTCTGCCAGGCCTAAAACCCATGTCATGAACATGTACAAGCCTCATTTTACTTGGAAGCAGCTTCATCAAGGAAAATAGCCAGGAGTGCCATTGACCAATCTGCACAAGCCTATGCATTTTCAATTTGTTTAATAAACAGCATATCTTTATCTAGCAGTTGTGCAATTGACGCAAAGCCTGCAGAGATAAGCAAATGTGACTGTTTATCTCTAATTTTTATGAGCCTGCTGTCGCCATGTGTAATAAAGCTGATATCTTAAAAAATGCCACACATTGCTAGATATATTGAATTTGTACATAACACCTCTGGGCACTTTTCAAAAATAAAGCCAGAAAATTTTTTTAAAAAAAAGCATAAAGCATTCAATATGAGAAAGGGTGACGAGAAAGGACGTGGATGTGGTGGTGCCCGCCAAGGCCGTGTAACAGATCAGAGGGTGACTGGATCTCATTCTAACTTCATGTTAAAATGTGATCAGTGTGGTACACCACTGATGAACCCAGACAATTGCCAGGATGTTGTGGGTTGGATGGCAGACAAAGGCTCCAGTGTGGTGAAAAGCAGCACCAGGAATTCTTCCACATGGCCCAGTCTCAGTAATCAAAAGGCTGGGGCTCTGAATCCTCGACCTGGCCCTCCTTACTCCCAACATCAAGAGTCCCAGGAGACATATGAAGCCAATGCTGGCCACTCTGAGGAATGGTTTATGTTCCCTTGTAATTTGTCAGGCCTCTCAACGTGCAACATTAAAGAGGGTCATGAGGAGGTGGAGTGCAGAGATGCCTAAACATTTGAGATCCCACGGCCAGGAGAAAGGCATGTTGGGGAAGGTCAATTAATGTCTGGAGAGGTGGAGGATAATCATGATGCACAGCTGCAATCAGAGCAGCGTAAAATTGCACATCAGAAAGAGGATCAGATTGAGGAATTGGAAGATGACATGGTTCATGATAAGGCCACTGATCCAACCTGACATGGTGGCATGCCTAGCAAGCACAGCAGTGCAGACAGGGATTGGTCTGTAGCACAAAAACAGGAAAGAAAAGATAGTGTTTTGACCAGAGGGAGAACTCGTTCAACTATTATTAATATTATTATTTATTTATATAGCACCTTTGATTCCATAGTGCTATATATGAGAATCTAATTCTCTGGCCATACGGCAAGGTCTTGTTTTTTGAGAAATTATGCATTTATCCCATGGGTGGGGGCCACAGTAGAGAATCATGGGGATAGGGAGAAGTATGGATAGTATATTTGGCGTGAAATTATTAAATCAAAATGGTGTCTCCCTCTTCCCTCACATCTAGGTTCAAAATCTGTGTCTAATGGTGAAACCACTGCCCCTTCCCCTGTGTTATGGCCTTCCCAATCTGCTGAACATGAAGTAGGCACTGATATCTCCTGCCAACAACCTGCAGTTGCACAGACAGCACAGACAGTCAGCTACCACATCAAGTTTGTTGTCCCAGCACAGCGTTCACTTGTCCCTGCCTCAGACCTTCAACAGAAAGTAGAAATATCGCCCCGCCCACTCACTGGCCAAAATGCTAAACACCCACATAGCCAGATTGGTAGCCCTGGAAATGTTGCAGTTTCGACTTATGGGAACTGAGTCTTTCCGCAACCTCTTGGTGATGGCAGCCCCACAGTACTCGATTACCATCTGACACTATTTTTCCCAGTGTGCTGTTAATGCGTTACATAAGTAGTCGTGTTACAAAATATCAGCCATGCTCTGGCCAAAGCAGTCACAAGGAAGGGGTCTTCTTTACCACAGACATGTAGACAAGTTCTTGAGGACATGGACACTACATTTCCCTAATGGCACACTGACTGAACCTGGTGTAGTCTGGGACAGAGTCAGAGGCTGGGACATCACACATCTAAACCACTCCGAGAATAGCGGTCCTAACATTTCAGTCTCCTTGTATTGCAGTTCCTGTTTCTCCTCCTCACCAAAAGTAGCCGCTCCATCACTCCCTAGTTGGGAGGTCTGGAACACTGTCTTGGCAAAGCGCCCCATGCTATGCTGAAGCTCATCTGATTAAGGTGATAAAGCTCACAATGCAGCCGAGCTGTTTAAGGTGATACAAGAACAGACCGATCACTGGCTCTCCCCACTGAACCTCCAATCAGGTCTGGTTGTGTGCAATAATGGGTGCAACTTGTTGGCGACTTTAAAGCTCGACAAGCTGATAAACATGTTTCGTGCATGGACCAAGTACTGAACTTGGTTGTAAAGCATTTTTTAAAAACATATCCTGACTTGCAGGACCAACTTGTCAAGGCATGGCATGTAAGCACACATTTTCGAAAGTCATTTCAGGCCTTTGGCGGACTAGCTTTAATTTGCCTTGTCATCGACTAATTTGTGACTTGCCCAAATGCTATAATTTGACCTTTAACAATAATTATAAATAATAATAATTTTATTTCTATAACACCAATACATTGTTAAGCATATTTCTCAGTACATTTTAGAAGTCACTTGTACAGACAATAAAAGACATTGCAGAACAACAATAATCACCTAAATAACAGATACCAAGAGGAATGAGGGCCGGAAAGGTGGATGGTAACAACTGCTTTCATTGTCCTGACCAGCCATAATGTAAGAAATCATGTGTTTATATAATGCTGCATAAACTGGTTACCAGCCAGTATGTCTAAAAGTATAGACACAGAGGGCTCTTAACTGCATAAAACGTGTGAGAACAAGATACAATAATCCTGGTAATAAAGAAAAATTTTAATGGGCAACACAGGGAAAGATAGATAATTGTGTTGAGGTTAGAAAGTTCATATATTGGCAAGGCTCATTGAGCAGCAGAGAGCAGTCTCTGAATTCCAGCTTCTCAATGGCCGTCAGAATAATACTTGGCACCCACACATAACAACTGCTGAGTGGGTGTGGATCGATGACATTTGTGAGTACTGCACCAAGATGGTGAGCACTGATGATGATATTGTAAGTGTAACCTTCTGTCTATTAAAACATTTGCTGAAGAATTTTAAAGAGGAAGCTTTGATTGCCAAGCAGGTAACTATGGAGCAAGATTTTACACTGGCTGATACCACACAGCCCTGCCTCACACAATATTCTCTGGTCACATTGGGTGATGACGAGGCACAGGAGGAGGAGGAGGTTGAAGAGGAACAGGAGTTTTTGACTTGAGCTATAGAGGGGACTCCCAGTCCCAGTTTCATGCCTGTCCAGGATGGATGGCCTGAAGAGTAGAAGGAGGATGAGGAGAGGATGGTTAGTGTTCTTCCTGGTGAGGATAATTAACTTTTGCCTCTTTGTAGTCTACCACACATGGAAGAATTCATGTCCAGATGCTTATCCCAAAACCCTTGCGTGAAACACATTTTGTCCAACCTGAAATACTGGCTGTGCACCTTTCTTGACAGACAGTACAAGGAGAGATTTGCTTCTCTCATGTCAGAGGCAGACATGACATTTTCAGTGCTTGTATGCCAGAGGGCCGTTGTGGAACACTTGCTAAAAAGACTACACTTATATGACGCTGCTGGCAGAGATACAGGCTATTTTCACCCACAAGGATTGCAGGGGAGGGCCACGCACACCAGGTGCAACTCAGGGGGGAATGTACACCAACAGACACATTTTCATGAGACCGTCACATCAACAATGATTATCTGTAGGTGTAACTATGACGAGGATGGAGAAGTTGATCAAGATGGTGAAGGACTACTTAAGTGACCATACCAGCATCCTTCCTTATTCTTCAGTGCCCTTTAACTATTGATTGTCCAAGCTCCACATTTGGCCTGACCTCTCCTTCTACACCTTGATGGTGCTGCCATGCCCTGCTGCAAATGTATTGTCTGAAAGGGTTTTTAGTTTGGCTGGTGCAATCATAACAGTTAGGCGCACACACCTGTCAACGGAAAATGCAAACAGGCTGACTGTTCTAAAATTGAACAAGGGCTGGATTTCCTACAACTTTGTAAGCTCCACTGTTGACAGCAACGTAATGTAAAAGCAGCCAAATGTTTTTTGTTGGAAGGTTGTCTTAACATCCATCTCTTACCGTCCAAACCCATTTTGTTTATTAAATCACCTTCTCCTCCTGCTTCTGCAACAAGTACTTAGTGGTCATATATGTATACCCCACGTGGCTAATGTTTTGTACTTTGTGAAAACTTGGCACATTGTGCAGTGGTGAACCTTGTACACTGCAAAAGTAGAGTAATGAAGATTATTGCCCCTGCTAGATTGTCACGTACGATTATCTGTACCCGTATTGCGCCAGTTGCACAACTATACTATTTTTTAGAATAATAGAAAACTAAGGTTTTGTTTCAATCGGCTTGCTATAACAATGCAAATGCGAAATAATGAAGATTATTACTCCTGCTAAATTGTCACGTACAATTATCGCTATCCGTATTGTGCCAGTCGCACAACTGCTAGAAAAATAATATGTGTTTTAAGTGGAGATCTGCAGCATGTAATTGCAATGATCAGAACATCCAGGTGCCTGCCTTTCACCCACCCTCCCTACTATTAAATCTCTCACTACTAAATCCCCACATAACAAACAACAAAAATGTAATCTTGACAGTGTTTAGCTCTTAAAAGATCTTTTTGGAATGAATAAATGCTCAGTATAAACTCCTATCACTCTCCCTACATTACTTTCAATTTCCTTATGCTCAAACTGTGTTCCCCCTATGCTGTTTCCCTATGCTGTTTCCGTCTGCAATGTGTGCAAGATGGCACAAGATAGCGCCGTCAGCGTTTAAATAGTCACAATGATGCTGTAATGCCAGCCAATCACAGTATTGTGAGTGGCATGCCAGTCCAGCATGCTAATTTGCTGCAAATAAAGCGCCAAACATGCAGGGCGGGTCACTCGAATATACTGAGGTGAATGACAAATTACTCGCCGAGTAACGAGCAGCCCGAATACCTTACTATCTGTGCAAGTAATGAATAGTGATGAATGCATTTGCTCATCACTATTTCAGATGTCCTACTGCCACTGAGGATTGCTGGACATTCCTTTGGCTAGATTGCCTCTTCCTCCAAGACTTCATCATCTGCTCACAATAACTCCTGCACCACCAACCTGAGCTTAGCCAAATGGAAAAGACAACAGGCAGTTCTGAAGCTGATCTATTTGGAGGACAGACTCCATATCACAACGGAGCTGTGGACTGGGATCAAAGAGCAGACAGATAAAGTCTGGTAGCTGCTATGGGCCTTGCCGGGTTGACGCACATCCCTTGTCTGGCGCATGTTCTTAATTTGTTCTTGCAAAGTTTTCTCAAATATTACCTAGATGTGTCCAATTTACAGATGAATGTGTTGGTAGTGTGTGCACACTTTCCGTGTTCTCACCCTGTTACTGCTCGCCTGTCTTTGTTGTAGTATCACTTTTCTCTCTTGCTCACTGCCTGATATGTAATGAACTAACAAGGTGAAACTCCACCGTGCCTATGTTGGAAAGGCTGTGTGAGCAGCTGCTGGCAATTGTAGACTTTCTGCAGCAGCACGCATGGGTGAGTCGCTCAGCATAATAACCGCCAATGACTGTCCCTCCATGTGAGACATGTGCCATGCTGTGCTGCTTTGAATATTTCAGCAACATGGCCAGTGCTGATGACTCTGTTATCAGCGTTACGATACCAATTTTTTGTCTGCTGGAAAATACACTACAGGCAATGATGCATGAGGAATTGGGAGAGCAGGAAGAGGAGAAGGAACAGGAAACATTTTCAACGTTAGCAGGCTTGTTGTCAACACAAATGTGCAACCAGTGGACAGTATTGGAGAATGAGCAGGACCAGGAGGAGGATCCCTGCCACAAGGGCAAAGTCCCATCACTGATAGCGTCAGTGGAGCGGGATCTAAAAATGTGATAATATGAGAAGACACTTGCATAGAAACTACTAATGGCTTTCCCACCTGACAGCGGCACAAGGCAGAAGCAGAGGAACCAGTCGCCAACACACCTCTGACACCACCTCAAAAGACAGGGTTAGCTTGGTCGCAGTGTGGTAAAATTTTATGAGCACGCCACAACATACAGCACCACCAAGTGATACTGCCCATATCAGCGGGATGCAGCATTTACAAAACATGGTCGAAGAGTACATGTCCACATGTATCCATGTACAAACTGATGAGTCTGCCCCATTTCACTAGTGGGTGTCAAAATTGGACACATGGCCAAAGCTTGCTCTGTATGCATTGGAGATGCTGGCTTGCCCTGCAACAAGTGTGATATCAGAGCATCTCTTTAGAACCGCAGATGGTGTCCTACAGACATGGGCAACCTCCTGTTCACTGACAAAGTGGGGAAGATAACATTCCTAAAAATGAACAAGGGGTAGATCACTAAGGACATGACCACACTTTTACATAGTTATAAGGTTGAAGGAAGACTTTAAGTCCATCTAGTTCAACCCATATCCTATCCTAACTTGCCCTATCATGTTGATCCAGAGGAAGGCAAAAAAAACCCATGTGGCAAACAGTAAGCTTCACATTGGGGAAAAAAATTCCTTCCCGACTCCACATGCAGCAATCAGACTAGCTCCCTGGATCAACGCAATATTAAGGAAACTAGTGTATATACCCTGTGTTACGAGCTGGTGGAACACACCAAATAATAAAGAAGGTATAAGGTGCGTTCGCAGCCCGGGGTCCACCGTGCAGAGATGGTAACTGCTGCTCGGTAATGGCGGACGCTATATGGCGGTATAAAGGAAGAACACACGCAGATTAACGTCACCCTGTGTGTAGAGGGTGAACTCTGTTACCTCACAGAGCTGCACTACCGCAGAACATAAAAGCCAGAGCCTGCTTAAACTCACAGAGCTCGGCAATGGAGCGCACAGAATGCGGTCACAGAACTCTGCCCTAAGGACATGGGATCAGAGTCCCTCTAGACCTTCTGAGCACACGGCGTCGCACCTGCGGATGCCACTATAGACGCTGAATATGGTGGAGTGTCAAGCACGTGCATCGTGGCGTGCAGAGCCACCAGTGTACACTGATGCCAGTCTCAGACTCTGCCTCTACCTACACCTAAGCCTGGGCACTTAACAGGCTAGGCTGCACAACACATGCGTACCAAGGGTAAGGGTTTCTTAATGAGTCATTCACCAGAGACATTCATACATGCATACAACACTCACTCCACATAGTCTGATAATGCAGTCTATACTAGCGCATGGCCGAGCGGCCATGCGACCCTTTTATAGCAGCGTCCTTCCGGGACCTTCCTGATGGTCCAATCCAAGCTGGAGAAGGACCTGAGCATGTGACCTCCGATCTCCAATGGGAGTTCGTCCCACGGGCATGCTCAGTGGACCAAAAAGAGATCTTAGTCCCTGGAGTAGCTCGCTGCTGACCAGCATGCGTTGCTATAGCTGGACAAGAGGTGGCAACAGCAACCAAACCCACAGTGCTAGTCTGAGCAAAGCACCGGGATCGACGCGTCTGCTGAGCAGGCTTCTCTGCGGCTGGAGAGGAATGGGAGACAGCTGAAGGCAAGGCTTTGGATTCCTCCTGTGCAGTGACAGGAACCCAATGCCGAACACCCTGTAATATTATACTTTTCAAGAAAGGCATCCAGTCCCTTCTTAAATTTTAGTAGGGAATCACTCATTACTACATCATATGGCAGAGAGTTCTATAGTCTCACTGCTCTTACAGTAAAGAATCTGCATCTGTGATTATGCTTAAACCTTCTTTTCTCCAGATGTAGAGGATGCCCCCTTGTCCCCGTCACGGGTCTAAGAGTAAAAAGATCATTAGAAAGGTCTTTGTACTGTCCCCGCATTTATTTATACATTGTAATAAGATCACCCCTAAGCCTTAGCTTTTCCAAACTAAATAACCTTAGGTGTAATAACCTGTCTTGGTATTGCAGACCCCCCAGTTCCCTAATAACCTTGGTCGCTCTTCTCTGCACCCGATCCAGATCAGCTATGTCTTTCTTATACACCGGAGACCAGAACTGTATCTCCTGTAATATAAAATTGTCCTCCTCTGTATTGATTATCCTGCAGAGTTTAGTGTCATCTGCAAATATTGAAATTGCACTCTCTTTGCCCCCTACAAGGTCATTAATAAATGTTAAAAAGAAGTGAGTCCAATACTGACCCCAGTGGTACCCCACTGCTAACCGTGACCCAGTCTGAGTGTGCTCCATTAATAACCACCCTTTGCTTCCTATCCCTGAGCCAGCTCTTAACCCACTTACACATATTTTCCCCTATCCCCATTGTTCTCATTTTATGTATCAACCTTTTGTGTGGCACCATATCAAAAACTTTTGAAAAGTCAATGTACACCACATCTACTGCATTCCCTTGGTCCAGTCCAGAACTTACCTCTTCATTAAAGCTTATCAGATTAGTCTGACAGGAACGATCCCTTGTAAACCCATGTTGATATTGGGTCATGAGGTTATTCTTCTTCAGATACTCCAGTACAATAACTCTTAGAAAACCCTTCAGGATTTTACCCACAGTTGAGGTTAAACTTACTGGCCTATAATTTCCAAGTTCAGTTTTTGTCCCCTTTTTGAATATTGGCACCTCATTTGCTATACGCCAGTCCTGTGGTACAGACCCTCTTATTATGGAATCTTTAAAGATTAAAAATAATGGTCTATCTATGACTGTACTTAATTCCTGCAATACTCGGGGGTGTATCCCATCCGGGCCCGGAGATTTGTCAATTTTAGTGATTTTTAGACGCCGCCGTACGTCCTGCTGGGTTAAGTAGGTGACATTTAATGGAGAATTTTTATCACTGAACATGTTATCCGTCATGGGATTTTGTTGTGTAAATACTGTTGAAAAAAAAGTCATTTAGCATTTTGGCTTTTTCCTCATCCTCATCCACTATTTCCCCCAGACTATTTTTAAGGGGGCCAACACTATCATTTTTTAGTTTCTTACTATTTATGTACTAATATTTTGGGATTATTTTTACTTTCTCTGGCAATGAGTCTCTCTGTCTCAATCTTTGCTTCCTTGATTTTCTCTTTACAGAATTTATTTAATTTTCTGTATTTATTTAATGCCTCACTACTACCTACTTGCTTTAATTCTCTAAATGCTTTATTTTTGTCACTTATTGTACCTCTTACAGGTCTATTTAACCATAGTGGTTTACTCCTATTTCTAGCATGTTTATTCCCATACGGTATATATTATGCACAGATCCTATTCAGGATGCTAATAAACATCTTCCATTTTCCTTGTGTATTTTTATGTCTCAGGATATCGTCCCAGTTAATTGCACCAAGATAATCTCTCATCCATTGGAAATTTGCTTTCATGAAGTTTAGTGTCCTTGTAACCCCTCTACTACACATCTTATTAAAGGATACATGAAAATGTATTATTTTATGATCACTATTACCCAAGTGACCCCCAACCATTACATTTGATATGCGGTCTGGCCTGTTGGTTAATATTAGGTCTAGCAGTGCCCCCCCCCCTTGTTGGGTCCTGAACCAGTTGTGAAAGGTAATTGTCTCTCATAGTTGTCAAAAACCCATTACCTTTGCTGGAACTGCAGGTTTCAGTTCCCCAATGTATTTAAGGGTAGTTGAAGTCCCCCATAATAATGACTTCTCCTTGAGTCACAGCTTCATCTATTTGCTTTATGAGGATATTCTCCGTTACTTCCATTATTTTTGGAGACTTATTTAAAACCCCTATCAGTAATTTACTATTTTTTCTCCCTCCCCTTATCTCCACCCACAGGGACTCTACATTTTTATTAGATTCATATATATTATCACGCAGGATGGGTTTTAAGGATGATTTTACATATAGACACACTCCTCCCCCTCGCTTATTTGTACGGTCATTTCTGAACAGGCTATAGCCGTGTAAATTAACAGCCCAGTTATGGCTCTTGTCCAGCCATGTCATGTTTATGTTCCAACAAAATTAATTATAATTCCTCCATTTTGTTAGCGAGGTTTCTGGCATTAGTATACATGCACCTTATGTATCTCTCTGTACCTCTATTCCTTCTTAAATTATTAACTGTTCTAATAATAATATACCAGTCACACCCAGCGATGGTTACACTGTAATTTTCTTTTGTTTCATTTTTTGTTTGCCAAAATTTAAACAAAACAAAGAAAAAGGAAAACAGTGTTTCCCCTTTTCCATGTACACCACGTACACCACCACGTACACCACTATGTTCACTTCCACCCCCTTCTCAACTTGAACCTCTGCATCATGCTTTAATTTTTTTTAGTGTTGTTAATTTTTGTCAAGTCATTTGTTTAAAGAAAAAAAGTGGTGGGACCCTCTTCTTTTACCACATACACTACCATGTCCACCTCTACTCCCTCCTCCACTTGGACCTCTGCATCATGGCTCAATTTGTTTTTGGTAATTTTTTTGGTTGGCTATGTGATTTAGTTCTAAGCTGTTAAAAATAAAAAAGATGTAAAAGACATTTGGGCCCGCTCCCCTTCTTCTACATACACTACCATGTCCACCTCCACCCTCTCCTCTGCATCATGGTTGTATTTTTTATTTCATTTTTTTCTCCGTAATTTTAAGCAAATTACCTAAGAAATGTGGTTATATATATATATATATATATATATATATATATAATATGGTCCAGAAAGGCAGGCCATGAAGGGCTATATCACAGAAAGTTTGGCAAAGGGTCATTTTAGACTATCCTTTTCCCTCATTGCTGTGGGGTTTTTCTTTGTAAAGAAAAAAGACAGAGGATATGCCCGTTCCTAGATTTTCGCTAACTCATTCTGATGACTGTCCAGGATGAGTACCCACTCCCTATCATCCCGGACTTCTTTAATCAGATTGTAGGAGCAAAATGCTTTTCTAACCTGGATCTCAGACAGCGTGTAACCTCATTCATTTTAAAGAAGTGGATGAGTGGAAAACAGCTTTTAATACAATGAGAACCTTGTGATGCTATTTTGGTTGACGAATGCTCCCTTCCATATTTTAGCACTTTGTAAATGAAATCTTTAGTCACCTGGCATGTAGATTTGTTGAAATCTATCTTGATGACATATTAATTTATTCACCTGACCTTGAGTCACATCAGGAACATGTCAGGCATCTCTTACAGATACTCAGAGACATTAAATTATTTCTCAAACCAGAGAAATGTATGTTCTTGGTTGATGAGATCCCTTTTCTAGGATATGTGTTATTGTCCACCTGTTTTCACATGGATCTATCAAAAACCCCAGAGGTACTGGATTGGGATCATCCTGAGGATTTGAAGGCATTACAAAAGTTTTTGCTTTACGCTAACTGCTACCATAATTTCATCAAAAACTTTTTAGTAGTGGCCAAACCTCTGATGTATATGACCAGGAAAAGGACAGACTTCTCCAAGTGGTCCAGTCCGGCCAGGGAGACATTCGAAACCTTGATGGAGTGTTTTGCATCTGAGCCAATTGTCATACAGCCTAACATCACTCAGCCCTTCATTGTAGAAGTTGACGCGTCTGAAGTGGGGGCTGTATTGTGGCAGGGTGCATCTCCTGCTAAATGGCGTACAAGTGCATATTTTTTTTAAAAAACTGTCATCTGCTGAGAAAAATTATCACATCAATCACAGTGAACTCTTAGCAATCAAGTGGGCCTTTGAAGAGTGGCATCATTTTCTAGAGAGGGCAGTTCATCCAGTTCTGGTAATCACGGATCATAAGAATCTCATATAGTTACAGTCTGTGAAATGTTTAAAGCCTCAACAGGCAAGACGGGCATTGTTCTTCACAAGGTTTAACTTTTTTTGCTACATATAGGCCGGTTAACAAAAACATTAAGGCGGATGCCTTATCTTGTTGCTTTTCTGGGGGTGGAGATAATTGTGAACTGGTTCCTATACTACAAAAAGAGGTGGTTATTGCGTCTATATGCTGCGATCCTGAAAAAGTGGTTGTTAATGCCCAGGGGGACTCCTCTGCTGCCTGTCCGTTAGGTAAACTGTTTGTGCCTGTGAATCTCTGTCTGAAAGTTCTTAGTGAACATCATGATCCTGTATTGGCCATACATCCTGGTAATAAAGCCACCACAGATCTTCTTCCTCAGCATTTTTGGTGGTCAGGGGTACATCAGGACGTTCGGGAGTATGTGGTTGCCTGCAGTGTCTGTGCACATTCTGAAACCTCTCGTACTTGTCCTTATGGGTCTCTCCAACCATTGTCGATTCCCAGTATACTTCAGACTCAGGTGATTTTATCATTGATCTACCGATATTGGCAGGTAACACTGTAATTTTGGTGCTGGTGGACACATCCAGTAACATGTCACATTTTATTGCACTAACTGCTTTACCTAACGCCAAGATCTTGGCACAAATTTTCATCAGTGAAATCATATACTTTATATTTCCAAATGTTGGAGGGTATTTTCCATTCGTTTGGGGATCCACTTGTCACCCACAGTCTAATGGGCAAAATCGTAAGACTTTGTAATAAATAACCATTGTCAGGAGTCTACTTGTAAACCCCCATTTTTAGGGGCATACCGGTTTCATCCTCAGTTTACCACATTTGATAGGAATCATTCTTCTGGTATGCCGGAAGAAGAATAATTTTCATCATCAATTACATCTGTTTGGCAAAGGACTATTGATAATTTGAGGAAGATCTTGACCAAATATAAGAGTGTGGCTGATAGGAGACATTTGTTGGATCCGGACCTGTGTGTTGGTGACTTGGTGTGGTTGTCCTCAAGGAACATTAAGTTGAAGGTTCCCTCTTGGAAACTGGGTCCCAGGTTAATTGGTCCTTATAAGATTGTGGCCATCATCAATCCCATAGCATCCCACCTTGCTATGCCACTGTCTTTCAGGATCCATAATGTTATTCATCGATTTCTACTCCAAAAATACATTGTGTCCCCTATAGCTTAACAGTTAATACCATTTTTAGTCATTGTGGATGGAAAATTGGAATTTCAAATAGCCAAGATCATTGATTCTCACTTAGTTCGTCGGTAACTTCAGTATCTGGTACACTTTAAGGGATACTTTCCTGAAGAGAGGATGTGGGTACCAGCATCTGATGTCCATGCGGCCAAGCTGATCCGATCTTATCACATGGCACACCATGATAAACCCGCTTCTGAGGTTCCGGTGGTCCCTCGTAGACGGGGATGTGCTGTAACGGGTTTACCATGACATACAGGAGCCAGAAGACTGTAGCATCTGATTTCTCATCCTGCACTGATTAGAAGCACTTCACCTTCATATTTAACAGTGTAAATTTCTTTTGGCAGTGCAGGGGTTAATCTGCTCTGTTTAGAGCTTCTGGAGCATTTAAGCTCTTAGCTGTTTACTATTAGCCACTCCCATCTCAGCTGCATGGCTGGAGGTTGTTGTTGTTGGTTTTGATAGGAGAAAGCGTTTGGTGGGTTTATCTGTGACTGTTGCTAGGTTTTGCGCGTGTGATAATTCCCTTTCTTCTACTACTTAGGTTTAACCCCATCCTTCACTCCCCAGTGCATTCCTTTGACATATGGTATGAGAATACTTGTATGCTAGATATTTTTCTTTATCCCTGTTCATATTCCCTTGTTAGTCTGGTTTGTGTACTATGGTATGCTACTACTCCCCTCTTCCCTGGGTTGGGGAAGGGTACAGACTGATGGCATATTCAGGAGCTATAGCAAGGTATGTGGCACAAGCATCTTCACCATCAGAAGCAATCCGGGGAACAGGTTGAACTATGGCGCCCCTAGTGTTAGGTACAGTGAAAGAGCCCCTGATTTTGGGACACCTGGCAACAAAATCATGACACCTTTCTCAGGTCAGCGTTACACACTGAAGGAGCATTATCACGCTCCTGTCTCAGTGTGTTCTGGCTGGCATGTTGAGCGGTCATCATGTAAGTGCTCAAGAAGCCACCCAGATATAACAGAGCTGGACTTCTTCATGGGACACATACTGTAGTCAGACAGGTGAGGTATATGGTGGTTTATTATTTTTAACAGTAATAAATGGGAAAAAGAGGTATGGGCAGTATTTAAAATAAAGGAGTCTGTGTCTTTAAATGAAATGACTTTATTATGTTTGTGTAATTTTTACAATATGACTGTGGGTTAGTAATATCTTTCTCCATTACTAACCTGTGGGCTTGTTGTCAGTTGACATTGCAAAGCTGACATCAACCCCACAACTATTACCCCACTTGCCACCACACCAGGGCAAGTGGGAAGAGTGAGGCAAACCACCAGAATAGGTGCTTCTAATATTTGAGCCTCTTCTGAAGCTGTTGTGGGGGGCCGCTATTTTTAGGCTGAGGGGTCAATATGCATGGCCCCTTCCTAGTCTGAGAATACCAGCTTCCAGCTGTCTGCTTTGTCTTGGCTGCTTGTAAAAAATGGGGGTATGGGGAGGACCCTAACCCTCTTTTTTAATTGTTATTGAAATAATTAAAAAAATGGCATGAGTACCCCTCTATTTTTGATAACCAGCCAAGATAACGTTGACAGCTGAGGGCTGCAGTCCCAAGCTGTCGATTTTGCATGCGCTGGTTGTTAATAAGAGAGGTGTCAGAAACACCGCACTGAACTTGCTCACTGAGCCAGTGCGCGTGTCCTGAGTAAAGCAAACTTTGCTCAAAGATACCTGTGGAGCGGGCAACAGCCGAGTAGATGCGTATTTCAGAGCCACAGGACCTGAAGCATGAGACTGCTAGGAGCGTGGCCTAAACTCCAGAGAGCTAGGAGCTGCAAGAGAACTCCTAGCAGGGTAACTGCGAGACAAAGTTACCAAGGGGCATAGACAGGGAGGATAGTCAGGACGTAGCCAATGAGTCATATGCAGAGATAACCGCAAGGTACAAGAGGGACGAGCAGAGAGTAGTCAGATCACAGGCAATGAGTCATACACAGAGAGGAAAGCACAGTACAGAATCAACAGGCAAACTCACAACGGGAAACAGAACTGGGTCAGAACCATATAAACAAGCTATAACAACGAACAGGCACAGGCACACAGAGGTCAGCACACTCGGCCAAAGGAAAAAGTATAACTGGCAGGGATTGGAGCTTCCCAGGGGTTAAGAAGCTCTCCCAGAACCAGAAAGAGGCCACAATCATTAACCCCAGGTGTGCAGGTCAAAACCTGCACTGAGCTCCAGACATTAACCCCTGACGTGCAGCTCAAAAACCTGCACTGGGATCATGACAGTACCCCCCTCTCAGCGGGGGGCCTCTGGACCCCCAGGCTTCCCCGGGTACTTGGCATGGAAAGCCCAAACGAGGCGATCTGCATGTACAGAGCGAGCAGGGACCCATGAGCGCTCCTCTGGTCCATATCCCTTCCAGTGGACCAGGTACTGCAAAGAGCGGCACACCCGCCGAGAGTCCACAATATGTCCTACCTCATACTCCAATTGACCCTCCACCAGGCCCTATGGATTTCAGCCGAGATTTATGGAACACATTGGATACTTTTAAGAAGCAGGGAGATGCAACCTATATGCTACTGGGTTGACTATCTCCATAATCTCGTACGGACCAAAGAACTTTTTTCCCAACTTAGCTGATGGTACCTTTAAGTTGATGTTACGTGTGGAAAGCCAAACCTTATCTCCCACCTGAAACATGTCTCCCGAGGCTCTCTTTTTGTCAGCAAAATATTTGTACTTCCCCTGGGCCCGAGAGATATTACGCTGGACTTCAGCCCAGAGGTTTTTTTATCCGTTGAACGGACCCCTCTACTCCTGGACAACCAGAATCCACCCATGAAAACTCCCCAAAATGCGGATTAAACCCATAGTTAATCAGGAATGGGGACATGTTGGTGGACTCACTCAACCGGTTGTTAAAAGCGAATTCCGCCAACGGTAACGCATCACACCAATCCTACTGTCTGGAGGAGGTCAGACACCTGAGAATTTGTTTCAGGGATTGATTGGTGCATTCTGTCTGACCATTACTCTCCGGGTGATATGCTGACGAGAAGGAGCGTGAGATGCCCAATTTCATACAGATCGCCCTCCAAAATTTGGCCACAAACTGCACACCTCTGTCAGACACAACATTCAGGGGTACCCCATGCAATCAGACCACATGCTGCACAAACAACCTTGATAATGTTTCTGCTGAGGGTAATGCTGCCAAGGGAATGAAATGGGCCTGTTTAGAAAACCTATCCACCACCACCCTGATCACGGTATTGCCCCTGGAAGGTGGAAGGCCGGTAATAAAATCCATGGAAAGATGAGTCCATGGCCTATCAGGAACCGGTAAAGGTATGAGTTCCCCAGCCGGCCAGTTATGCGAGCTTTTGGAACGGGCACACACGCCACAAGCAGAAACAAATTCCTTGACATGAGACCTTAATGAAGGCCACCAAAAACCCTTGGCTACTGCCTCTCTAGTGGCCGTGATACCTGGATGAGCACTCAGCCTAGACTCATGAAACTCCTGCAGAAGTCTAGGCCGCAATGAATCTGGAAGAAACAGTTTATCCCCTGGCCTGGTTGCCGGAGCTAGGGCCTGAGCCCTTAGAATTTCTTGTTCCAACTCAGTTGAGACACCCGCCACTACCACCCCTGGGGCAAGAATGGAGAACGGCGGCTCAGGGGGAGACACTGGGTCAAAACTTCTGGACAGGGCATCCGCTTTAACATTTTTGGACCCCGGTCGAAAAGTAATGGAGAACTGAAAACATGAAAAAAAAAGTGACCAAAGGGCTTGTCTAGGAGTAAGCCTCTTAGCAGATTCATGGTATGCCAAATTTTTGTGATCCGTGACAACAGTGATAGGGTGAGCAGCCCCTTCCAAAAAGTGCCTCCATTCCTCAAATGCCAGCTTGACCACAAGAAGTTATTGCCTACATCATAGTTCTTCTCGGCTGAAGATGGCACAGGTTTTGAGATTGGTAAGGGTGGCCGGACCCTGGGACAGCACAGCCCCCACCCCCACTTCAGAAGCATCCTCCTCCACAATGAATGGTTTGGACGGGTCAGGTTGTACCAACACCGAGCAGACATGAAACATTTCTTAATCGTTGAGAAGGACTCCTTAGCGAATACAGACCAATTTTTTACATCAGCCCCCATCTGGGTAAGATCCATGAGTGGTTTAACCACTTGTGAGAAACCTTTAATGAGACTTCGATAATAGTTCGCAAATCCTAAGAAGCGCTGGAACCCCTTGAGATCTCGAGGCTGAACCCAGTCAGCGATCGCCAGCACCTTCTTAGGATCCATACGAAATCCCTCACAGGACACAATCAACCCCAAAAAAGACAGTTACTGTACAAAAAACGAATATTTTTCCAATTTAGCGAACAATCGGTTCTCCTTGAGTCTCTGGAGAACTGTCTGTAGATGGTGCAAGTGAGATTAGCTGTCCGGGGAATACACCAAAATGTCATCCAAATAAATAATAACAAAACGGACTATCAGGTCAGAAATCACAACATTGATGCTATTCTGGAAAATAGCGGGTGCATTAGTTAACCCAAATGACATTACCAGGTTCTCAAAGAGTCCTTCTGATGTGAGGAACGCAGTTTTCCACTCGTCCCCTTCCCGAACCCTTATCAGTAGAGTTGAGCGACTTTTGCTTTTTTAGGGTCGAGTTTCGTTTCATGAAACCCAACTTTTCCAAAAGTCGGGTCGAGCAAAATCGGCCGACTATAGGGAAAAGTCGGGGGTCCGACCGAAACACGAAACCCATTGTAAGTCAATGGGGAATTAAAGTCGGCAGTGAGAGGAGGACAGGAAACACACCTACAGTGCCCATTTGAAAGCCAAAAGCATCAATTCTTATTACTTAAGCTTGTCAACCTTAATTTACTTCATAATACTAGTTACGCACTGAAAAATGGGGGTTATTTGGCTAAAGTTGTGGGGGGGTAGGGCTGGCTCCAGGTTTTCATGTGCCCTGGGCAAAAGAGCGCCCCTTTAATATATACCACAACTCATGATGCTCCGATACGGTAGAGAAATAGTGGTATAGTACAATGAAAAATACTTCACTTTTTACATCTCATGACGAGGCCCATCTATTTCTCCATACAGAATCATTGGTCCCATATAATGTTTGAAACAGTATATGATGAGCTCCACATAATGCTACAGTATATGTTGGTCCCCATGGATGAAGTTCCACTGTCTAATTGGCTCAAATAATGCTCCAAACATAATGGGCCCCATTTCTAATGCTCTAGTGTATAATGGGCCCTGTAAATGCTGCTCCAGTGTCTGATGTCCACCTTTGGAATGTTCCAGTGTATGGTGGGCCCCATCTATCATTCTCCAGAGTGTAGTGCTCCCCAAAAATTGCTGTCCCAACATTGAAAACAATCAGATAAGTCTCCTCGCTAGGGAATCCCTGTACTAGTCTGGACTCCTCGTCATCCCCATCTTCCATCTCACTGCACAGTATTTCAACCTTGCAAGTGCTGTGATCCTGAGCAAGCAGGGGGGACCCACTCATTGGCGACGGCACTGGCACAGGGCCCCTGATAGTATGGTGGTGTGTCTGACGGCGGGTGGGCCGAACCTGCACTTTCATCTGCAGCTTCCTCTTTGTCACCGTGTAAGATGGAACTGTATATGGGAAGGGTAGCCTGAGTTTCATCAGGGTCAGATTCAGGCCGTGTAGCGTGCGAGGGGAATGTAGTGGTCTGGGTCAATGTACCAGCAGATTCATCGAGCAGTGGCTGGGCATCAGTGCACTTGTGTCGCCCCCAGAAGTACGGTCGCCACAGTGGCATTACCTTCCTCCTAGGGAGTGTGATGTCATGCTTGGGAGCAACGAAGGATCTCTTTAGCAGGTTAACTGATTGGGCGGCGTTATTCCCACGAGTCATGACCCTCCAAACAGCGTTCATGAAGGCAAAGTGTTTGTTTTACGTTGGCAGTATGGTTGCAAAGCTGAACCTTAAAGGAATGTCCAGAAGGGCACCACCAGGAGTGGAGCCTACTGCGTCATTTGACTCAACACGGGCAACCTCAACCATCCAGCAACAAAAAAGATGCACACATTGCAAGCTTAATTCCGTTACCGAACGAGACTCCGTCATGCCCCGCGGTCCGAGTCCGGCTTACTAGAGGGACACACGAGGCTCTGGCACATGAGATTGGCCAATAACTGGTGTGTCATGCCCTCACATGTCAGTGGCTGCATGTGCGCTACACTGAAAAGGCCAGCGTTTGTCGCTTACAGGTGCAGATAACCCGCTGAACAACGTTAGTGATGGGGATCTGGGATTACAATTATTACCCGCGAACAATGATTTCCCAGTAAGTGCAGATAAACCGCACTTCCGGAATTAGGCCTAACCGTCATTCCTGAAAAAATGAAAAACTTATGTGCGCAAACCACAGGTGCTGTAGCTTGCTTAACAGCTCGCCAGCCGTTCTCAGGCCCAGTATGGATTAAACGTGATTGCACAAAGGTGAGAAAGGGTACCGTATCCCTGGATAACATGTATGGATAGCATAGTGTACACATTCAAAATATATGTCTATAGATCAGGAGGCAGGCTCAGACGGTGTCAGGCCCAGTATGGATTACACATGATTGCACAAAGGTGAGAAAGGGTACCATATCCCCGGATAACATGTATGGATAGCATAGTGTACACATTCAAAATATATGTCTACAGATCAGGAGGCAGGCTCAAACGGTGTCAGGCCCAGTATGGATTACACGTGATTGCACAAAGGTGAGAAAGGGTACCATATCCCTGGATAACATGTATGGATAGCATAGTGTACACATTCAAAATATATGTCTATAGATCAGGAGGCAGGCTCAGACGGTGTCAGGCCCAGTATGGATTACACGTGATTGCACAAAGGTGAGAAAGGGTACCATATCCCCGGATAACATGTATGGATAGCATAGTGTACACATTCAAAATATATGTCTATAGATCAGGAGGCAGGCTCAGACGGTGTCAGGCCCAGTATGGATTACACGTGATTGCACAAAGGTGAGAAAGGGTACCGTATGCCCGGATAACATGTATGGATAGCATAGTGTACACATTCAAAATATATGTCTATAGATCAGGAGGCAGGCTCAGACGGTGTCAGGCCCAGTATGGATTACACGTGATTGCACAAAGGTGAGAAAGGATACCATATCCCCGGATAACATGTATGGATAGCATAGTATACACATTCAAAATATATGTCTATAGATCAGGAGGCAGGCTCAGACGGTGTCAGGCCCAGTATGGATAACACGTGATTGCACAAAGGTGAGAAAGGGTACCGTATCACCAGATAACATGTATGGACAGCATAGTGTACACATTCAAAATATATGTCTATAGATCAGGAGACAGGCTCAAACGGTGTCAGGCCCAGTATGGATTACACGTGATTGCACAAAGGTGAGAAAGGGTACCGTATCCCTGGATAACATGTATGGATAGCATAGTGTACACATTCAAAATATATGTCTATAGATCAGGAGGCAGGCTCAGACGGTGTCAGGCCCAGTATGGATTACACGTGATTGCACAAAGGTGAGAAAGGATACCATATCCCCGGATAACATGTATGGATAGCATAGTATACACATTCAAAATATATGTCTATAGATCAGGAGGCAGGCTCAGACGGTGTCAGGCCCAGTATGGATTACACGTGATTGCACAAAGGTGAGAAAGGGTACCGTATCACCAGATAACATGTATGGACAGCATAGTGTACACATTCAAAATATATGTCTATAGATCAGGAGGCAGGCTCAAACGGTGTCAGGCCCAGTATGGATTACACGTGATTGCACAAAGGTGAGAAAGGGTACCGTATCCCTGGATAACATGTATGGATAGCATAGTGTACACATTCAAAATATATGTCTATAGATCAGGAGGCAGGCTCAGACGGTGTCAGGCCCAGTATGGATTACACGTGATTGCACAAAGGTGAGAAAGGGTACCATATCCCCGGATAACATGTATGGATAGCATAGTGTACACATTCAAAATATATGTCTATAGATCAGGAGGCAGGCTCAGACGGTGTCAGGCCCAGTATGGATTACACGTGATTGCACAAAGGTGAGAAAGGGTACCATATCCCCGGATAACATGTATGGATAGCATAGTTTACACATTCAAAATATATGTCTATAGATCAGGAGGAAGGCTCAGACGGTGTCAGGCCCAGTATGGATTACACGTGATTGCACAAAGGTGAGAAAGGGTACCGTATCCTCGGATAACATGTATGGATAGCATAGTGTACACATTGAAAATATATGTCTATAGATCAGGAGACAGGCTCAGACGGTGTCAGGCCCAGTATGGATTTGACGGCCCAGACTACACAGCGGAGGAGCAGGGAGAGGTAAAGATTGCAAATGCTGGAGCCCTGCCCAAGCAAGGGGGGCCCACTCGTGGGCGTCGGTACTGGCACTGGGCCCCTCATAGTACGGCGGTGTGTCTGACGGTGGTTGTGCACCACCACCGTCAGAGACACTTGATTGCACTATGAGGGACCCTGTGCCAGTGCCCGCGCCCAAGAGTCGGCCTACCCACCTGTCCAGGGCATCGGCACTCGCACAGTTTCGTGCGCTAGGTGGTGACCCCGGCCATGGGGGGGGAGGCAGCACAGTTAGGGAGTTTTAGAAAGTGGCATATGTTGATGTTGGACATTCAGCTGATGCAAAAGGCGAAATTGTTCAAGTCTCAGGAATAGGAGGACCAAAGCAAGCCATTTTTCTGTCACCCTATGTTTCATCAGGGGAAGGTGGGACAAAATCCTTGGAAACCCATGCATGGTTCATTTTAATGAAGGTTAGATTATCCACATTTTGGGATGACAGACGGGTCCTTTTTTCTGTCAGGATTGATCCAGCTGCACTGAAGACTCTTTCTGATAGCACACTTGCAGCTGGGCAAGCGAGCTCCTGTAAGGCATATTGTGCCAATTCAGGCCAGGTGTCCAGTTTAGCAGCCCAATAGTCAAAGGGGAATGACCTGTGCAGGAGAACATCGATATGGGAGGAAAAGTAGTTTGTAACCATAGTTGACAACTGCTGTCTCCTGTCACTTTCCATCGATGCAGTATTACCAGTTGTGTGAGCGGTACTTGAAAAATCAGTCCACAACATTGTCATGAAACCCCTTTGTCTCCAACGCCACTTCTGCTGTGTGCACCACGAACACCTCTGCCAAGCTGCCCCCAGCCCGTACGGCTCGTGTGAGAACCATCACCGCTGCTGTGTGCTGGGAATGCCTCAACCAACCGGTTTACCAGAGTTGCTTGTTTATTAGCCAATATTAGGTCAAGGTTCTCGTGTGGCATGATGTTTTGTAATTTACCCTTATAGCGTGGATCCAGGATGCTGGCCAACCAGTAGTCGTTAGCGTTCATCATTTTGGCAATGCGGGGGTCCCTTTTTAGGATCTGCAAGACATAATCTGACATGTGGACCAATGTTCCCGGTGTCAATGATGCACTGCGAGTGCTGGTTGGAGGAGCACTTTCTGGCAAATCCACATCCCTCCAGTCACGCACAAACCCTGTACCAGACCTTGCCACGCCAACATTTTCACTTGCCCCACGAGATGCATCCTCCGGAGAGGTCCCTGAGCAGACAATGGCTGAATGTCATCAAGGATTCCCTCCTCCTCTTCCTCCTCATCAACATTGGCTGCAGACGCCTGCTCCTTAAGGTGCGTCAAAGTTTACATGAGCAGACGCATAAGTGGGATGCTCATGCTTAGGATGGCGTCGTCCGCGCTTACCAGCCGTGTGCATTCCTCAAAACACTGAAGGACTTTACAGAGGTCTTTCAGCTTCGACCACTGCACACCTGTCAACTCCATGTCTGCTCTCAAAGTGCCTGGCCGTATATCCTCCCACAAATGCATTATGGCCTGCCTATGTTCGCACAGCCGCTCAACCATGTGCAGGGTGGAGTTCCACCTTGTTGCAATGTCGATAATGAGGCGATGGTTAGGAAGGTGGAGCAATCGCTGCAGCTTCTGCGTACGAATGGAGGGTACAGTCAACCGGCGGATGTGCGCGCACAGTCTTCGCACCTTCTGGAGCAGGGCTGTTAACTCCGGATAATTGTTGAGGAAGCACTGCACCACCAGGTTCAAGGTGTGAGCCAAGCAAGGTATGTGGCTGAGTTTTGAAAGGGCTATGGCTGCCACAAAATTACGGCCGTTATCACTAACTACCTTGCCTGCCTCAAGATGTAGACTGCCCAGCCATGACTCAGTTTGTCGCTGAAAGTACTCGGCCAGCACCTCCGCGGTGTGTATGTCGCCAAACACATCATCTGCAACACAGCCTGCTGACGCTTTCCACTAGCTGCTCGATAGGGGGACACCTCGTGTGCAACAGTGGCAGCTGCAGATGGAGTGCTCGTACGAATGCGCTCTGTGGACGAGCTTTCGCTTCTGGAGGAGGAGGAGGAGGGTCGAACGCCTACAGCCAACTGTTTCCTATATCGTGGGCTAGGCAGCACTGTCCCACCACCGCTGTCCCCTGTGGACCCTGCATCCACCACATTAACCCAGTGCGCAGTGATGGACACATAACGGCCCTGGCCATGCCGACTGGACCATGCATCTGTTGTGAGGTGCACCTTTCCACTCACTGACTGCTTGAGTGCATGGACAATGCGGTCTTTCACATGATGGCAGAGGGCTGGGATGGCTTTGCGAGAGAAGAAGTGGCGACTGGGTAGGTCATAGCGTGGTACTGCATAGGCCATGAGTTTGCGGAAAGTTGCGCTTTCCACCAACCGATAGGGAATCATCTCTAACGAGATTAGTTTGGCAATGTGGGCGTTCAAACCCAGTGTACGCGGATGAGAGACTGAGTACTTTCTTGACCTATTCATAATCTCTGGGAGGGTGAGCTGGACTTGAGAGCTGCATATGGTGGAACTAGCGGTGGACAGGGCGGACTGAGAGAGGGTTGATGATGGTGATGGAGATGGTGTTCTTTCTGATGGCCTAGATTCAATCTTTCATTGATATAACAGTGGGATTCCCTGACTGCTTTGGCCTTGCAACGACACCTCAACATTTGTTGCTGTGCTAACCGGTGGGCTTACAGTGGGGGAAACAATGTAGCGTTGCTGACTACCTTCTTTGTGATCAGTTGCACATGTGGTACTTGAGGTTTGGTGTTGTGTCCACTCTTGCAAGTACATGCTGGTTAAATGTCTAAGCATGCAACTGGTATTCAAATTTTTCAGATTTTTCCCTCGGCTAAAGGTCTTTGCGCACTTCTTACAGATAACCTTGGCCTGATCATGAGGATTTTGTTCAAAAAAGTGCCACACTGCAATCTTCCTACTTTGGAAGACATTTTGCGGCCTAGCACGCTGTGCTATTTTGATTGTCTGGACAAGCTGTCCAGCAACTCTTTTGATTTTTGGAACCTGTCTTTGGAGTGCTCCGGGCCTGCCAGATAACAGCTGTTGCGATGTCGATGTCTGCTGTGGATGCTCCTCCTCCTCATCTGAGCTATTGGAAGCAGCACCCTCTTCCCCCAATGGATGCCAATCTGGGTCAACAACTGGGTCATCCATCACCTCTTCTTCAATGTCATGTGCACCTTCCTCTGTGTCACCGTGTATGGTGGTATAGTATGCGGGAAGGGGCACCTGAGTCTCATCAGGGTCAGAATCTGGCTCATTACACTGCGAGGACAATGTAGTGCTCTGACTGAATGTACTAGCAGAATCATCTATCAGTGGCTGTGCATCAGTGCACTCCATGTCAGATTCATCTTGGCCTGGGTAATTCACCATTTCACTTGATAACCCAGGCATGGTATGTGAAAACAGCTCCATGGAGTAATCAGTTGTATGGCCTGCGTCATCCTTCAATCTTGGTTGGGGTGAAGGACACAAGGAAAGGTGTGGTTCATGAACATGACCCTCCAATGACGACTCAGTGCTTTTATTTCTTACAACTTCAGAAGAGGAGGCGATAGAGCTGGAGGCTGAGTCAGCAATGTAAGCCTAAACTTTTTCCTGAAGCTCTGGCTTTAAAAGCGGTTTGCCAACTCCTAGAAAACTAAGCCTTCGAGGCCTTGTGGAGCCAGACGATGACGCAGGCTCAACACCTCCTGCATTCGGTCCTATTTTGCTTTTGCCACCACCATCAGATCCACCACCAACACCATCATTACCAGCTGGCAACCCCCGCCCAATTCCATGGCCTCTTCCACCAGCCTTCCTCATTTTTGGTAAAAATGTACACAAAATCCCACAAACTATATAGTAATGTAAAACAAGGAACAAGGTGTATATAGGACAGGGGAGACGTAGAATTTCTGAACACACTTGTGGACACTGATGGATTGTGTGAGGCCCAGTTAATATCACACCGCTATGTCACAGGCTCAATGTCGCAGGTGTGAAAAATGTCACTATAGGACAGGGGAGATGTAGAAATTCTGAACACACTTGTGGACACTGTTGGATTGTGTAAGGCCCAGTTAATATCACACCGCTATGTCACAGGCTCCATGTCGCAGGTGTGAAAAATGTCACTATAGGCAGGGGAGATGTAGAATTTCTGAACACACTTGTGGACACTGTTGTGTGAGGCCCAGTTAATATCACACCGCTATGTCACAGGCTCAATGTCGCAGGTGTGAAAAATGTCACTATAGGCAGGGGAGATGTAGAATTTCTGAACACTCTTGTGGACTATGTTGGATTGTGTAAGGCCCAGTTAATATCACACCGCTATGTCACAGGCTCAATGTCGCAGGTGTGAAAAATGTCACTATAGGACAGGGGAGATGTAGAATTTCTGAACACACTTGTGGACACTGTTGTGTGAGAAAAAAAAAAAAAAAGAGAGAAGCCAGCGCCGCTTAAGGCTAGAACGCATAGCATGAAGTGCATATGCACATAATATCTAACTGTATTCAAAATGAGATATTTGGCAAAAAAATTGATAAATTCAATTGAGCCACCCCGCCGCGCCAAGGCAATCTCATGTGGGGGGTCCTACTCTACGTTTTTAATAAATACTGTGCCATACGGCCTCCTAAATACATTAAAAGGAAGACCACATTAAGTGCAATCCGTACCTGAGCATATCTTGATCGCTCCCATAAAGCCAGATAAAGCAAGTGCAGATGAAGGCCAACCAGGTCTGAATGTAGACATGTCAGGTTTAGCCTCCACAGATTGCCCAACCAGGAAACATAGATGAAGGGCGATGCAGGTTCAAACACAGGTGCACAATTAAATAAAGCTTGGGGCAGGGTGGGGCTGCTGTGTGTGCACAGCAGCCTAGATCCATCACAGTGAACACAGAAAAAATGGCGAACATAACCCAGCGCGCACGGCAAAAGTGGTGGTCAGCCACATACCAACATACAAAAAAAAAGAGAGAAGCCAGCGCCGCTTAAGGCTAGAACGCATAGCATGAAGTGCATATGCACATAATATCTAACTGTATTCAAAATGAGATATTTGGCAAAAAAATTAATCAATTCAATTGAGCCACCCCGCCGCGCCAAGGCAATCAAATGGCCAAGTTCTCCAAAAAATATGACATAGTTGTCTTGGGAGATTTCAACTATCCAGACATTTGTTGGGAATCTCTCTCAGGCAAAACTAACAGGTCAAGGAAATTCTTATCCTCTCTTGCTGACAACTTTATCTTCCAAAAGGTAAGGGAGTAAACAAGGGGAACTGCTACTTTGGATCTAATCCTTATAAACAGGGAGGAAATGGTTGAGGAGGTAAAAGTGGCTGGGACCCTAGGAGGTAGCGACCATGCTATTTTAGAATTTTGGATAACTAGAGGCGGAAGACCTGTGAAGACTCAGACGTCAAGGTTAGATTTCAGAAAGGCAGATTTTAAGGGATTCAGAAAGAGAATTGGAGGGATCGAATGGCTGGATATCCTTAAAGACAAAAATGTCCAGGAAGGATGGGAAATCTTGAAAAATGAAATTCTCAAAGCACAGTTGTTAACAATTCCGAAAAGAGGGAAGAATAGGAAGCAGTTAAGGAAACCAGGATGGATGAACACAGAACTTAAGCACATGCTAAAAAGGAAGAAAAAAATGTTTATAAAATGGAAAGAGGGAGGCATATCTAAAGAAGAATATAATGCTGTCTGCAGAACCTGCAGGGCACAAATCAGATTAGCTAAAGCTGAAAATGAATTGAGGCTTGCAAGAGATGTCAAAAGCAATAATAAAGGATTTTGGGGATATGTCAAAAGTAAAAGAAAAGTCAAAGATGCTATAGGATTTTTACAGGATGAAAATGATGAAATGGTAAGACAGGATGTTGAGAAGGCTGAACTTTTAAATTCCTATTTTGCATCTGTTTTCTCTCAGAAAGGAAATGTAACATCAACTGTTATTCACTGTCCTATTAAGGGAATAGAAGAATCCAGGATATCTATAAACAGAAAGATAGTGAGGAAACACTTAGCTAGCCTAAATGAATTCAAGTCTCCAGGTCCAGATGAATTACACCCCAGAGTACTGAAGGAGATAGCAGAAGAAATTTTTGAACCCCTCTCTATAATCTTTGAAAATTCTTGGAGAACAGGAGAAGTGCCAGAAGACTGGAGAAGAGCAAATGTTGTTCCTATCTTCAAAAAGGGGAAGAAGGTGGACCCAGGTAACTATAGGCCAGTGAGTCTGACTTCTATACCAGGAAAGATCTTTGAACAAATTATTAAACAACATGTATGTCAATACCTGGATAAGAATGAAGTGATTAAACAGAGTCAGCATGGGTTTCTAACTAATAAGTCATGTCAGACTAACTTAATTTCCTTCTATGACGGTATCACTGATTGGGTGGATCAAGGAAATGCTGTAGATATAGTATATCTTGACTTCAGCAAAGCATTTGACAAAGTCTCTCATACAATCCTTATTGAAAAAATGATTAAGTATGGAATGGACAAGGCAACTGTTAGGTGGATTCATAACTGGCTTAGTGATCGGACCCAAAGAGTGGTCGTAAATGGCTGCACATCCAGTTGGAAGAATGTCTCAAGTGGGGTACCACAGGGCTCTGTCCTGGGCCCTGTATTGTTCAACATCTTTATCAACGATTTAGATGAAGGAATTGAGGGTAAACTGATTAAATTTGCTGATGACACAAAGCTAGGAGGGATAGCTAATACTAGAGAAGAGAGAGAGAGGATTCAAAAAGATTTAAATAAACTGGAGAAGTGGGCAGCAACTAACAGAATGGTTTTTAACAGGGAGAAATGCAAAGTACTACATCTGGGCAATAAAAATGGAAAAAACATATATAGAATGGGAGGAATAGGGCTAAGTGACAGCACATGTGAAAAAGACTTGGGTATACTAATAGATCACAGACTGAATATGAGTCAACAGTGTGATGCAGCAGCAAAAAAGGCAAATGCAATTCTAGGATGTATTAACAGAAGCATACAGTCTAGATCACGTGAAGTCATTATTTCCCTCTACTCCTCTTTGGTCAGACCTCATCTGGAATATTGTGTCCAGTTTTGGGCACCACATTTTAAAAAAGACATCAACAAACTGGAGCAAGTTCAGAAAAGAGCGACCAGAATGGTGACCGGTCTGCAAACCCTGTCTTATGAGGAAAGGTTGCAGGATTTGGGAATGTTTAGTTTGCAAAAGAGAAGACTGAGAGGAGACTTAATAGCTGTCTACAAATATCTAAAGGGCTGTCACATTGTAGAAGGATCAACTTTATTCTCATTTGCACAAGGAAAGACTAGAAGCAATGGGATGAAACTGAATGGGAGGAGACACAGATTAGATATTAGAAAAAACTTTTTGACAGTTAGAGTGATCAATGAGTGGAACAGGCTGCCACGAGAAGTGGTGAGTTCTCCTTCAACGGAAGTCTTCAAACAGAGGCTGGACAGACATCTGACTGGGATGATTTAGCGAATCCTGCTTTGAGCAGGGGGTTGGACCAGATGGCCCAGGAGGTCCCTTCCATCTCTACGATTCTATGATTCTATGATTCTATGATTCAATCTCATGTGGGGGGTCCTACTCTACATTTTTAATAAATACTGTGCCATACGGCCTCCTAAATACATTAAAAGCAAGACCACATTAAGTGCAATCCGTACCTGAGCATATCTTGATCGCTCCCATGAAGCCAGATAAAGCAAGTGCAGATGAAGGCCAACCAGGTCTGAATGTAGACATGTCAGGTTTAGCTTCCACACATTGCCCAACCAGGAAACATAGATGAAGGGCGATGCAGGTTCAAACACAGGTGCACAATTAAATAAAGCTTGGGGCAGGGTGGGGCTGCTGTGTGTGCACAGCCTAGATCCATCACAGTGAACACAGAAAAAATGGCGAACATAACCCAGCGCGCACGGCAAAAGTGGTGGTCAGCCACATACCAACATACAAAAAAAAAAAAAAATTTTTGCCAAATATCTCATTTTGAATACAGTTAGATATTATGTGCATATGCACTTCATGCTATGCGTTCTAGCCTTAAGCGGCGCTGGCTTCTCTCTTTTTTTTTTGACTGTTGTGTGAGGCCCAGTTAATATCACACCGCTATGTCACAGGCTCAATGTTGCAGGTGTGAAAAATGTCACTATAGGACAGGGGAGATGTAGAATTTCTGAACACACTTGTGGACACTGTTGGATTTTGTGAGGCCCAGTTAATATCACACCGCTATGTCACAGGCTCAATGTCGCAGGTGTGAAAAATGTCACTATAGGACAGGGGAGATGTAGAATTTCTGAACACACTTGTGGACACTGTTGTGTGAGGCCCAGTTAATATCACACCGCTATGTCACAGGCTCAATGTCGTAGGTGTGAAAAAAGTCACTATAGGACAGGGGAGATGTAGAATTTCTGAACACACTTGTGCACACTGTTGTGTGAGGCCCAGTTAATATCACACCGCTATGTCACAGGCTCAATGTCGCAGGTGTGAAAAATGTCACTATAGGACAGGGGAGATGTAGAATTTCTGAACACACTTGTGGACACTGTTGTGTGAGGCCCAGTTAATATCACACTGCTATGTCACAGGCTCAATGTCGCTGGTGTGAAAAATGTCACTATAGGACAGGGGAGATGTAGAATTTCTGAACACACTTGTGGACACTGTTGGATTGTGTGAGGCCCAGTTAAAATCACACCGCTATGTCACAGGCTCAATGTCGCAGGTGTGAAAAATGTCACTATAGGACAGGGGAGATGTAGAATTTCTGAACACACTTGTGGACACTGTTGTGTGAGGCCCAGTTAATATCACACCGCTATGTCACAGGCTCAATGTCGCAGGTGTGAAAAATGTCACTATAGGACAGGGGAGATGTCGAATTTCTGAACACACTTGTGGACACTGTTGGATTGTGTAAGGCCCAGTTAATATCATACCACTATGTCACAGGCTCAATGTTGCAGGTGTGAAAAATGTCACTACAGGACAGGGGAGATGTATAATTTCTGAACACACTTGTGGACACTGTTGGATTGTGTGAGGCCCAGTGAATATCACACTGCTATGTCACAGGCTCAATGTCGCAGGTGTGAAAAATGTCACTATAGGACAGGGGAGATGTAGAATTTCTGAACTTACTTGTGGACACTGTTGGATTGTGTGAGGCCCAGTGAATATCACACCGCTATGTCACAGGCAGAAATTGGCTAGTGTATGACAAACTACAAGGTGTATATAGAATTGGGCAGAATAGGAATCTCCCTAGAGTGTAGGTCTGTAAGAACAGAACATGTCCTCGGCTTATACTTACAGAGTGACACACAGATAGCTTCACTGTGGCCATGATAACAGCCATTACACGGTACTGAGAGAGGAGCGTGCACGTACACCGCTGTCCGGTGTCCGTAAAATTGTCAAGCTCCGTGTTTTTTAAGTATACGGACTGACACACGCTGTCTCTCTATAGTTTTGAATATGATCAAACAGCAAATATACTTAACTGTTTGAAAAGCAGGCAAAACTAGAAGGTGGAGGTCTGTAAGAAGGGAACATATCCTCGACTTATTCTTACAGAGTCACACACAGATAGCTTCACTGTGGCCGTGATAACAGCCGTTACACGGTACTTTGTGAGGAGCGTACACCGCTGTATGGTGTGAAAAAATGCATGCTCAGTACCTCACCAGGACAAAAAAAAAATTTGGATTGCTTTTAAAAAAGCAGTTTGCAGAGCAGTGGGAAAACAGCAATGCAGCTATCAGGAAGCCTTATAAGGCAGCCTAACAACCAACACAGCTGATCCAGCAAAATATAGCCTCCACTTGCACTGCACACACAGTGACTGGTGTGTTGTACAGGCAAAATCGCTAAGCAGCAGAAGCAGTTTTTGGTGTAGTCTTCCCTGCCTAACGCTCTCCCTACAGAATCAGCAGCAGCAGCAGCTCTCCCTATTCTGAGATCAGCATGAGTAACATGGCGGTCGGCGTGCACGCCCTTTTATACCCCCTGTGACGCCCCCCAAAGCAAGCCAATCACTTGCATGTCCTTCTCAAAGATGGTGGTGACCCCTGCCTATGTCATCACGTTGGCCACAGTGTCCGTGGATCCTGATTGGCTGAAAAAGGGCGGAAAATAAACTTCTGAAATGCGACTATGGCGCTAAAGTCGCCGAGCTCGTGGCCGACCTCACCCTAGGGTGAGCTCGTGGCTGACCTCACCCTAGGGTATAGGACAGGGGAGATGTAGAATTTCTGAACTTACTTGTGGACACTGTTGGATTGTGTGAGGCCCAGTGAATATCACACCGCTATGTCACAGGCAGAAATTGGCTAGTGTATGACAAACTACAAGGTGTATATAGAATTGGACTTTACCAAAAGTCAGCGACTTTTGAAATTTTTCAACCCGTTTCGCTCAACTCTACTTATCAGATTGTAGATCCCCCGCAGATCTAACTTGGAGAACCATTGGTCCCCAGCTAACTGGTTACATAACTCTGGGATGAGGGGAAGCGGGTAAGTGTTCCTAACCGTAATCTTGTTCAGTTACCGAAAGTCGAGGCACGGCCGCAAACCACCATCTTTCTTCTTCACAAAGAAGAATCCTGCTGCCACAGATGACACAGAAGGCCTGATATGCCCTTTGCGGAGACTCTCAGCTATGTACTCCTTCATGGCTGGGCGCTCAGGCCCAGACAAATTGAACAATCGAGCCTTAGGAAACTTGGCTCCGGGTACTAAATCAATGGCACAATCGTAGGGTCTATGTGGTGGCAGCGCCTCAGCCTCAATTTTGGAAAAAACGTATTCGAAATCCTTCAGGTACTCCAGAATACCTTCCAGACCGACAGACGACACAGATACGGATTTAACAGCATTAAGAATATGTCCCAGGTTACCACATTTATCCTTACATCCCCATTGAGTGATCTCCCCTGTAACCCAATCAATGGTAGGATTATGGCATTGAAGCCAAGGCATCCCCAGTACCAGTCCTGCAGGCAAGTTATCTTGCACAAGATAACTTAGTTTTTCCACATGAGTGGAACCCACTTTTAGAGAAAAAAGTTCAGACCTGCAACAGATACCGTCCTGGGTAAGAGGAGACGAGTCAATTGCCACAAGTTTAACAGGATCCTGAAGTCTGACTGTCCCTATCTTATTAAGAGTCATAACTTTGGTATTAATCAGGTTCACAGCAGAACCACAGTCAACAAAAGCAGTAGTCTGAACCGGACCATTACCAAGTTCCAGTTCCACCTGCAGCACCATTTTTGCACGTGAGGAAAATTGTACCTGAAGGTCTGGGTAGCCTCCTCGACTACTACCCAGACCTAGTCGTTTCCCGCCATCTTGGAGGATGACGGACAGGAGGGGCAGTCTATCTTCCAGTGTCCAGATTCCCCACAATAGAAGCACAACTGCTTCTCCCGGCGGCGTCTTCTTTCCTTTTCCTCACAGGTGACAACGCTCACCTCCATAGCCACTGGAAGAGTCCGGGTCTCATCTCCACTGAATAATAGTGGTATTTCCTATTGCATAACGCCTCTAGCCCGCAGTCTGCGATCCATGTGAACCGCTTGGGTCATGGCATCCTCCAGGGAGTTAGGCGGAGGATGGAGTGCCAAAGCATCCCTCAGACGTTCACACAGGCCTCTACGGAACAGCCCCCGAAGGGCGACCCCACCTGCTGGAAGCCTGCGGAAGTACCCCCTGAACTGAGTCCTCAACCCGCCATTGGGACTGGGCCAGAGCATTTCACCTGCTCACATAAAGCACACATTGGGTCCATGCTGCAGAAGTGAGGAAAGAAAAAAAAAATAGCAGGCCAGTTATAATGTCAGAAACACCGCACTGAACTTGCTCACTGAGCCAGTGCACATGTCCTGAGTAAAGCGAACTGTACTCAAAGATACCTGTGGAGCGGGCAGCAGCCGAGTAGATGCGTACTTCAGAGCCGCAGGACCTGAAGCACGTGTGTGCTAGGGGCGTGACCTAAACTCCAGAGAGCTAGGAGTTGCAAGAGAACTCCTAGCAGAGTAACTGCGAGACAAAGTTACCAAGGGGCATAGACAGGGAGGATAGTCAGGACGTAGCCAATGAGTCATACACAGAGATAGCTGCAAGGTACAAGAGGGGCGAGCAGAGAGTAGTCAGATCACAGGCAATGAGTCATACACAGAGAGGATAGCACAGTACAGAATCAACAGGCAAACTCACAATGGGAAACAGAACTGGGTCAGAACCATATAAACAAGCTATAACAATGAACAGGCACAGGCACACAGAGGTCAGCACACTCGGCCAAAGGCAAAAGTATAACTGGCAGGGATTGGAGCTTCCCAGGGGTTAAGAAGCTCTCCCAGAACCAGAAAGAGGCCACAATCATTAACCCCAGGTGTGCAGGTCAAAACCTGCTCTGAGCTCCAGACATTAACCCGTGGCGTGCAGCTCAAAAACCTGCACTGGGATCATGACAAGAGGGACTGCAGGTAATTTTTTAAAATTTATTTTTTTTAGTGCAATGGCCCTGCAGCGAGAGCAGTTGTAGGTTGACGAGAGTAGTACTCAAATCAGCCAATGCCTTTAGCTGGCAGTAACCTTTCTACTGCCATCTGTATGACAGTGTGGGAACCTCAGTGCTCTGACTGGTGGTTTCAAACTCACCACCAATTAGAGCCAGTGTTTCTTGCACTGTCACAGAGATGACAGCCTGGAAAATAACCTGGAATTGTTGAAGTAGTATGTGTTTCAGGTCCATGCATGGACATTAGGTGTGTGGTATGGACCCCAAACTTTACCATTCGGATTTGTCCATCGCTTCCATTGATGTGAAAAAAACGCTATTAACCTGCAGATACGAGTTTATTCTGCAGGTTGATAGTGTTCTGAACTTGTCCGGTTCCCGCACTTAGATTTCTGTTGCTGGGAGGAAATTTTCTCCGGGCAGTATACAGGTCTCTGTCATGGGGGGGTGTTCAGTCACCGTCCTGTGTATAGAGTAACAGTTCATTGTTATTGAGTTTTAATATATATACACAGCTCTGGTAAAAATTAACAGACCACTTCCAAATCTTCAGTTTGTCTGATTTTTCTCTTTATACGTATATTTTTGAGTAAAATGTAAGTTGTTCTTTTTGTCATGATCCAGCGTGGATCTGACAGTTTAAATGGATAATTGAACTTTTTTCCTTTGGCTTGGTGCCAAAGTGGGTTGATTGCCCCCGGTGGCCATTAGAATTATTACACGTGGCGTAGTTCATTCTAAGTTGCCCCGGTGGTGGTGAGTGGTATCGCACTTTAGTTCTTTGGTTAAGTGCACATTATTAGGTAACAGGTGTGAATGCTCTATAAATGAGTGTCAGGTGTATCATTCACTGTTGGTGATATTGATTGTGTGTTAGTCATTCACAAGGAAGCCTGGGTGAAGGAAGGAGCTGAACATGAGTCCTGCGCAGCCCAGCCGGAGTGGACGAGTGGCAGCTATGTGGTCTGCTGGAAGAGCTGGCATGGCGTGGTGGAGTCACAGTTTATGGTGTCAGCAGGAAGTGCTGGCATGGCTTGGTGGAGTGGCGACGATGGTGAGAGTTGCACTCAGCATGCTGGACTTGGTTGCTGAAAACTGGACTCAAGCATGCTGGACTTTTTGGCAGAAGCTGGACTCATCTTTGGGACTCTGTTTACTGGGCAGCTGCAACTGGTGGTGGACTCTGCTCCAAGGCTGCACTATGGTGAAGGATCCAGTTATGGTGATGGATCCGGGTGGAGGAGAAGATGCACACAGGTGGTGGTCTCTGTTGCTAGGAGCGTACGCAACAGAGCAAAGCTAAGTGGTGTTTCCCCTGTATTGTCATTTTCCCTCATGTGTGTTTAGTGCAGTGGTGGGATTAGTTTCCGCACCGACCAATTCCCTAGTGAGGGTTTAGGTTCAGGGAGAGCTAGGGTTTTTAGGTTCCTGTGCGTCGCTCGGTGCGGAACCGGCATAGGGAACGTTAGGAGTGCAGGGACACTGGCTCAGGGGAGTACAGGAGGTCTCCGCTTCCCTAGTCCCTATTGCAGGGCCCACCATTGTTAATGTTACCCAGGTTCCCCCTTTATTATTTAAATTCGCCTTACTGGAGGCGGGGTTTCCAGATTTACATGTAATACCTAAATTCGCCTGTTGGAGGCGGCGTATCCAGCTGCATGTCTTATTATTTAAATTCGCCCCACTGGAGGCGGTGTATCCAGGGTCACGGGTGTCATGTGGGTTGGCCTTGCGGTACTCGCAGCATCCAGACACACGTGACCGTGACACTTTTAGTCTACAAACTTCTGACATGTCTCCGAATTTCCAAACAATAAATTTTGTTTTTTTTTCTGAAAAGGAGAAATGGTCAAAATTAAAAAAAAAAATCCAGTGCTTTCAGACCTCAAATAATGCAAAGAAAACAAGTTCATAATCATTTAGAGGCAACAATACTAATATTTTAACTCATGAAGAGTTCAGAAATCAATATTTTGTGGAATAACCATGATTTTTAAAAACAGCTTTCATGGGTCTTGGCAGCCGATGACAGGGTTTTGATGTGGTGGTCTCTTAATTTTTGCCAGAGCAAAATATATATATATACTGTATGTATATATATATATATATATATATATATAATACTTTTCTCATCATCCATTTTCTTTGGTGTACCATCAGGTAAGCAGGTATTTATTCAATATCTTTGTTGATCACTAAATGCATAGGATGCTGAACAAACCAATGGGTTGCTTTTAAACATTTGGCTATGTGTATGTTTAGTACTTGTCTTTGTAGCCAGGAAACTTTTATAATATATGAATTAACAGTTATTTGTTATTCCACTTAAACTATTTGTTATCCCACTTAAACTGCTATATCTGATCCCAAATGATATCATATTGAACCACCACATAGATGCATTTAGACAAGTTGGTTTCAGACTGTTAAATGAGCTTTGATCAACTAGATTCAAATTACTCAACGCTTGTTTACTGGCTGCTTTACACAGGCTGATGTAGAATGATAGGAGAAGAATGGTGACTAATAATCATTGCTCTGTCCCTTTTATTATCAAGGTATCATCAGCACAACTCCTGTTCACATTGAAAGACATGCTGCCAAGAACAATTTTTTTTTGTTCTGGCATAAACAATCCCATCACTTGATGAATGAGAAGAATGAGCATTTTGTTCAATTGTTGAGTGATTGCCAACTTGTTTACACCTTTGAACTAATATCTGTTCTGCTGGTATTCATAAATGTGGATACTATACGTTACACACGCTTTATGTTACACACACAGAGAAGGGTGCGCATACATTCACGCACAGACACCAATATATAATACACCCACATCAGTATATAACACATACATACATCAGTATATCGCACACCTATCAAATTATAACTCAAAACACATCAGTATATAACTCACTCACACATTAGTATATAATGCACACACCAGTGTATAACTCATGTCAGTATGCAACACACCCATCAGCACAAATAGCATAACTTGCCAACATATAAGTATATAACACATGCATCAGTAAATAACACACATATCAGTGTGTAGCATAAACATCAGTTTAAAACATACACACAAACCAGTATATAATGTAAATACATTCGTATATAACACACATCAGTATGTAAAACACACCAGTATATAACATTCACACATATCAGCATACAGCACACATTCATCGGTATATGACACACATCAGGATATAACACACACATCTGTTTAAAATATACAACCCAGTGGATATAACACACACTAGTTCATAACACACATCAGTATATAACACACAATTATAAACATCAGTACATAGTAACCATACATCAGTATAACACACACTATGAAAATATATTAGGTTTCCACCTTACTGGGTAGCAAAAATGCTCTAAAAAAACATGGCTTTTCTCCCCACCCAAATAAAATCAAGGCTCCCAAATTCATATGACCCCCTTCCTTTTAAGCCTGAATTGATGTTACAGAACTAAAACATCTGTGGGGTGAAAAAAGTCATTAAAGCCTTATATTTAAAAAATGGGCTCACATTTGCCACATTTGGAGGTGTCCTGCTTTTATGGCTTTTTAGGTGCTCTGCAAATGTTGCCCATAAACTATTCCAGCAACCTACTGTTAGGGCTCGCGGAACGCACTAAATAATAAAATAATAGTAAGGTGCGTTCACAGCCCGGGGTCCACCGTGCAGGGGTGGCAAACTGCTGCTTAGTAATGGTGGAAGTATAAAACGGTATACAAAAGGTCACACATGGGTTAACGTCACCCAGTGTGAACAGGGCGAACTCTGTTACCTCACAGAGCCACACTACCACAGAACATAAATGCTGGAGCCTGTTTAGCTCACAGAGCTCGGCAATGGAGCACACAGAATGCGGTCACAGAACGCTGCCCCAAGGACATGGGGTCAGAGTCCCTCTAGACTTTCTGAGCGCACGGCATCGCACCTGCGGACGCCACTATAGATGCTGACTATGGTGGAGTGTCGAGCACGTGCACTGTGGTGTGCAGAGCCACCGGGGGACACTGATGCCAGTCTCAGACTCTGCCTCTACCTACACCTAAGCCTGGGCGCTTAACAGGCTAGGCTGCACAAGACATGCATACAAAGGGTAGGGGTTTCTTAATGAGTCATTCACCAGAGAAATTCATACATGCATGCATACAACACTCACTCCTCATAGTCTGGTAATGCAGTCTATATTAGCGCATTGCCGAGAGGCCATGTGAACCTTTTATAGCAGCGTCCTTCCGGGACCTTCCTGACCTTCCTGATGGTCCAATCCCAGCTGAAGAAGGACCTGAGCATGTGACCTCCGATCTCCAATGAGAGATTGTCCCACGGGCATGCTCAGTGGACCGAAAGGAGGACTTAGTCCCTGGAGTAGCTCGTTGCTGACCAGCATGCGTTGCTGTAGCTGGACCAGAGGTGGCAGCAGCAACCAAACCCACAGAGCTGGTCTGAGCAAAGCGCCGGGATCGACGAGTCTGCTGAGCAGCCTCCTCTGCGGCCGGAGAGGAATGGGAGACTGACGAATGCAAGGCTCGGTATTCCTGCAGTGACAGGAACCCAATGCCCAATACCTACATTCCAAAAGCAAAATAGAGCTTCTTGTTTCTAAACCATGCTGTGGGGTTAAACAGTAGTCTCCGATCCATCGCATTTGGGAGAATTTGTATAACAAATTGTTGGGTCCATTTTTACCTATTTCACTTGTGCAAAGGAAAAATTTGTAGCTAATAAAAAATTATTTTTTTGCCCCTAAAATTTTATATCTCCACTGCCCAATGTTATACATTTCTCAGAGACACTTGTTCCTTTTTTGTTCAGGAGCTTTGCTAATGGAGCCCACAATCTCTTCAAACAAAATCTGTGTTACAAAAGCCAAGCCAAATAGCGCTCCATGCCTTATGATCCTTGTCAAATAGTAGTGAACAATGACATGACGGGTATTGCTATAGCTGGTAAAAATTGCATAAAAATTGAGGTGTGCACTATCTCCTATTACAACACTTTAAATTAAAACTTTAAGGATGAATTAATATTTTAGCAAAAAAAACCTTGATTTTTTGTTTTTATGGCCCAAATTTTGTGATGTAGTTTGTGGGTTAAAATGCTCACCATACCCTTAAATTAGTTATTTGTGGTATTTACAAATTTGGGTCACTTGTGCGGTTCCCTTCATTTGATCTGAAAGGATTTGTGTCCAAATTTACATTCCAAAGATTATTTAACACTCTGCTTTCTGAACCCTGCCATGTGCCCAAACATTAGATTAGTTTCTAACAATCACTTCAATTAAGAGACATTCAGTAAGAAATTCTGGGGTCCAATTTTATCCTATTACCCCTTGTGAAAATTAAAAATTTGGAGAGAAAATATTTTGCTGTATAAAAAAACAATGTTTTGCTTACACATCTAAACTTCTGTGAAGGCCCTGTGTGATAAAAATGTTGACCCCACTCCTTGTTGAATTTCTTGATAAGTCTAGTTTCTCATATGTCGTCACCTGTCTGGGGTATGTGCTGTTTTAACATGTCGGGGGCTTGTATGGTATGCTTTTTTGGTGTATACTGTATGTACATGAAACCTAATCTCATTGGAAAGACACTGGGAATAAACATGCTTATTACCTCGTAGAATGTAAATCTGCAAGGACAGGGTCCTCTTCTCTCTGTACCAGTCTGTCATCGTAAATTTGTTTACTGTAAACGATATCTATAACTTTATATGTAACCCCTTCTCATGCACTGCACCATGGAATTAATGGTGCTATATAAATAATAATAATTACCAATGATGGTAATGTTGAATATATGAATCATCATACATTCTACACTAAATTTTTAAATAATTCTTCATTAATTAATTTATTAGCCCTTTAGAAGTTGGTAGTTTTGAAACTTATAGTCATTTATAAATTAATACATACAAAGTACAGCCAGATTTTTAAGTTTCAATGTCAATGTTTAATAAATAATAGAGGAAAATTTAATTAGCTGAGCAGACAACACTGAAAACTTGTTCTGAGTGTTTTGAATAGATAGAGTTAATTTTACATCTGTGAAAGTCTTTCCACTAGGGACATGTTATGTCATTTTCAACTAAGTGATACACTGAAGAAGCAACATTCTGATGGCTCACTGAATCTAAGGTTACAGTTTGAATAATTTATTTACATCATGCTGTCACGCAAACAGACTGAATTCTTACATTGAATGTCCTTTGTTATAAGCACTCTCTTTTGTCTTTAATCTTGTATTAAATAAACTTTGAAAACTTGAAACAAATGTTCTAAGTAAATTTATGAAACAAATGTATCTTACTTGAATTATTATTACAAAATACTATGTTTCTGCTTACATATTTCAGTGGCATTTTTAAATTTTTTTAGGTAAAAATTATAATGTAAAATTAAAATGCTTTCTCAAAAACTTAAAACCTTCTCGACGTTTAATGTACCCATACATAATAGTCAAATAGGGATTCCCGAACTTTGGCATATGGGTATGTTATTGCAATCGTGCAAGGCAAGAAGTGGTACTCGCTCAATCGCAGCCAGGAGCTCGGCTAAATTTAAAGCTTTGACTTGGCTATCACTGCCAGGAGAGGTGCATGCACTGCCTCTGGCATTTTGAACCCCTAAGTGCTGCTATCGATTTTGATTACAACATTTAAAAGACTGGGGGAGGGGGCTCACTCTTCCTTCTGATCGGCTCCTCCGCGAAGTCATTGCGAGGGCCCAGTCATTGCCATGGCAACCCGAGGTCATCATGAGAACTTCCAAGTCAACCAACTATGGCTAGCCTGTTAGACCATGCCCAAAGCATGGTCTAAAAGACTTTTTCCTGTATAATGCTGCCATTTGAATCATTGCAGGGCTGGTACATTGCAATTCATATATTCAATAGCAGTGATCAAAGTATAAAAGTTAAAGTCCTATAGAGGCGTTAAGTAAAAAAGTGAAAAAACAAGGTAAAAAATTGTAAATAAATCACTAAAAAAATGAAAAAATGAAAAAATATTATGTCATGAAATGCATATGTAAAAAAACAAAAACAAAACAAAACAAAAAAAGGACACATATTTGATATAGCTGCAGAGCGAACTGACCTATAAAACTGTTACACTAGTTAACCTCTTCAGTGAGCACTAAAAAAATTAAATAAAAAAGTGGCAAAAATCTATGCATTTTCATCATACTGCTGAACAAAAAGTAGAAAAAGTTGAATGCAAATAAAAATGGTATCATTGAAGCCATCATCTTGTCCCACAAAAAAAACCACCATACAGCTGCCAGCAGTCTCGCAAAAAACAAGCTGTTGCAAGCTATATAGAAAAATTATAGCTCTTCAAATATGGGAATGCAAAACTTGTTTTTTCTTTAGTTTTCAACCAAACATGCTAAACCTATTTAAATATGGTTTCGCTGTAATTGTGCCAACCTGAAGAATAAAGAAGTTGTCTAACCTTTTATATTACATGACAAATGGTGTACAAAATTAATAAAACTAATTCTCGACCTGCTGTTAATTTGTTCTTTCTGCCTCCCAAAGATCGCAGTAAGGCTCGGCTTACATTTATCTGGCGCTCTGTGCTTAGACTAGGTTCACATTAGTATTTGAGTCCGCAGCGTATCATCCGCATGCGCAAATGCATGCAAAAATGCATGCAAAATGCATGTTTACACAGTGTTTTTTACTCTCATCATCTTGTGCATGACGGATAAAAAAAATGCTGAGTGTGTATGCATTTTTGCATGCATTTGCGTTTTTTCTGCGCATGCGTTCGATATTTCCAGTGCTTTTCCAGTAGAGTTTCCTTGACACCCAATGGCCTTATCTCAAGGGATTTCTATATATACAGACACACTGCAGAGATGAAATCCTCGTCTTTTGCTGCTGTATCCAGTTGCAAGATGGATCTTAGCTTGGAGTGTTGTGAACTCCCTTGATTGGATTTCGGAGCTGAAGCTCCGTCTGCTCCCTCTGGTGGTTACTGAGAGTAGTGGAGCTGGCCAGGTTGATGGAAGTTCTCCACCTGATGACAATAATTGGGAAGCTGGAATTACTGGCTGGGAGCATTTAATGGAGCTGGCTGCTCTTGAAGGTTGCTGGTGATTTTCCTCCTTGTGCATTTGGAGTTCTTTTGTCCCCTGCCTGATCTGCATGTTTCAGTGAAGTGATTCTTTTGCTAATCCTTTGCATCTAATCTGGTTGTGCCTTTTTTTGCTTTCTGCTTTGCTGCTAGGGTTCAGCGTGATCCCTGCTGGGGGCAGCGCTGGGCCCTGCTTCATGTCACAGCTTGTTCAGTCCCCTGTTATGTTACTATCTTTTTGCTTTGCTTCCAGTTTATACCAGAGTGCTGATCTAGCGGGGGTGAGGTCATGTGGCCTCAGGTTTTCTGCACAGTTACATCCTGGTGAAAGAGCTATAACAATTAGAACTGGACGTACCTGTTACTACCACATTGCAGGATTATGAAGATCACCCTCTGAGGACTACAGTGGAGGTTGCACAAATGAGGGATAAATTTACTGCCTACTTTGTTTTGGATATTGGACGTGTGGCATGGCAGGACAAAATGGTTTAAGCCACTAAGTAAAATGTACCTGTAATGTTATGTACCTTTAATGTTATGTACATGTAATGTTATGTACCTGTAACACCTTGACTGTAACTTTAATAATAAACATCTTTATTAGAATTTTTATTAACAAACATAACACCAAGAGGAAATTTGACAAATAAATAGCAAAAAAGAAAAAAAAAAGGGCTTTACTTTTGGGATCTGTTAGAGGCAGTTACATTGTGGACCTGGGGGATGTCGGGCTGTGAAGGTAGGCTAGGAGTGGTTTGGGAAGTTGTTACAGGGGAAGTGGCAGTCAATTGGAGGATTGGGTCAGAAACATTGGCAGAGGACACATTGGGGAAAGAGGACACATTAGGGGTTGAACACAAGTTGAAAGGGATTGATACATTGGATGAGATAGAACAAAAGGAAGGTGGGGAGAGACTTGGAAACGGAGACACATTCAGAGGTGAGGGTGGAGGGGGAGGGTAATGTTTTGCCTCTACTTTTCTTTTCCTGGCCTTCGTTTTGCTGGTTCCTCTGCATTTTTCTTCCTGTTCCTGGGGTGCTGAACTCGGCTGCGTGGTAGAAGTGGAAGGCTGGGCTGCTGCACTCAGCTGCATGGTGGAAGTGGAAGGCTGGGCTGTTGCACTCGGCTGCATGGTGTAGCTGGGTACTGTTTGAACAGTCCTAATGTCCAGAGGTGGTTGTGGTGGTGAATAGGTCACTTGGTGAGCAGACTGGTATCCAAGTCCTTGTGACATTGGAAAAGGTGCTGGCGGATTCTGCCACTAATGCTGTGCTGGAGCATGTTGGAAGTGTGTCTGGAAACAACTTTCTGGACATGTTCAGTCTGAAGTACGCATGCTTTTCGAATGCATGCGTGCGCATGTCCTTGCATTTCAATGTGTTCCCATAGACAGCAATGCCTTGTTTTGATGCACTCATCCGTATGCGCATGCCTGCACATATTTGATAGATTTTTGACGCCTCAAAAAATGCAACATGTTGCATTTGTCGCGCACCTCCGCACACCGCACACCACGAAATGACACATGCGTACCCATCCGCATGTGAACGCAGGCAAACGCATGTTCCTGAGTATCCCTGTGTACACCATGTTAAAACCCATTATCTACCAATGTCCTTTTTTTGGGACGCCTAATCTTTTACTTCTAGCAACTAAGATTTTATAATCAGGTCCAATTTTTTGTGTTGTGTTTGTAAAATGAATGTTTTCAAAACAGGAAATCATGTCATTGTCATTTTAATTGAATATTCTTCCACCCAGAGAGCTTTCAAAGCACCTATTTCCAAGGTTTTTTTCAAATTTAGGATCATAAGCTGAAATTATTATTTAAAATCACAGTTCTGTGATCACAAAGTTATTAGAACTATTGTTTATACTTGAAGGAAGGTATATAATGCAATGGCATTGATGTAGATTTACCAAGGCCAGAGTTATATTCAAGTGACATTGCCATCCCATTTTTGGGACATCTATTTTCAATGTTTTTTTTTACATGGAAATTTTTTCTTGATTCACTAGTTTTTATACATAACCCTAAATCATTTACAACTGATATGGCAGGCAGAGGTCTTTTAGTTTCATTTCTTCCTTCTTACCAGATAGTCTGGAAATCCTTCACCCCTCCACCCCCCTTCCCCAGTACCTTTCTGACTATATACTGTATGCTTTGAGAAACCTGATATCTCATCTGTACTGGAAACACTCAGGAGAATAGACCCTGTAACTTGCTGGCTTGTCAGACATTGTTTACGATCACATCACAGTATATAAGGTTGGTATTTTATGTTTTTATTCATCACAATTGTTTATTTAGCTTGTTTTATGAATGGATAGTGAAATGTGAAAAATATTTATATATATTTAAAACAATAATATATATTTTTATCTATAGTTTTCTAAATGTTACTATACTAATTTTTGTTTTTGTTGTGTCAGCAGTAAGAACATGGCATATCGATATAAAAAGGACTTACTGTTGATGAAATGCTAGCTTATCTTGAGGAATTAGATGACCAAGAAGAGGAAGTTTCTGATGTTGAAGTAGTGATTGTGCCCCCTGACCCTGATGAGGCAACTGATGAGGAAGATTTTCAGGAAAATGAGCTTCTTGCTCATGAATTGAATGATGTAGCAGGAACTTTGGAGGTATTGCACACTTCAACAGAAATTGAAGAGGCTCCTGAGGTGGCATCAGCTGAGAATTTACCATCCACCTCAGCAGGAATTTCAAGTAGCAGCAGCAGAAAACGACAAAGGAATAGTGTTGAGCATTCCGATACTGCAAATATCTTGTATTGGCCGATATTCGCTGTATCGGAGTTCCGATACCGAGGTCCGATATTTTTACAATATTGAATACCGGAATCGGAAGTTCTCATAATGCAATGAGCCAGTTGTGTTAGCCATGTTAACTAATGGCATGGCTGTGATTGGCTGCTGAAATGATGTCATCATGATGCGTGGTCTGTGCGGGCCAGCCAGGGGTCTGTGCGGGCCTGCCAGGGGTCTGTACGGGCCTGACGGGGGTCTGTGCGGACTGCCGAGGGTCTGTGCGGGCCTGCCGAGGGTCTGTGCGGGCCTGCCGGGGGTCTGTGTGGGCTGCCGGGGGTCTGTGTGGGCCTGCCGGGGGTCTGTGCGGGCTGCCAGGAGTCTGTACGGGCCTGCCAGGGGTCTGTACGGACCTGCCAGGGGTCTGTGCGGGCCTGCCGGGGGTCTGTGCGGGCTGCCGGGGGTCTGTGTGGGCCTGCCGGGTGTCTGTACGGGCCTGCCGGGGGTCTGTGGGGGCTGCCAGGGGTCTGTGCGGGCCTGTCGGGGGTTGTGTGTGTGCAGGCATCGTCCGATGGGACTACAAGTCCCATCGGGTGATGCCTGCTGCAATGACAGTGATTGACACATTAGCCAATGATGGGACAGTAGTAGTCCCATCATCCGGCTAATGTGTTGAATGTAAAAAAAAAAAACCTACATACTACATACATACTACATACATACTAGATATATACAACATTCATACATACTACATACTACATACATATTTCATATATACTACATTCATACAACATACATACATGCTACATATATACTACATTCATACAGCATACATACATACTACATAATACATACATACTACATATATACTACATTCATACAACATACATACATACTACATACTACATGCATACTACATATATACTACATTCATACAACTTACATACATAGTACATACTACATACATACTACATATATACTACATTCATACAACATACATACATACATACTACATAGTTACTACATACATACAACATACACACAACATGCTACATACATACAACATACATACAACATACAATACATTCATACATTCATACAATACATACATATAGACATACAGTACATATAACATAGAGAACATACTCACCATCACTTGTCACTTTGATCCACTTTGAAGCCAGTGTCATCTCACTGTAAAAAATATTAAAATAACAAACAACCAATATACTCCCTGATCCGCAGAAATCCACGAGTGTCCCACGACGATCTCCTGCAGTGCATCACTGAGAGGTTACTATAGTTCACTGGTCTCACTTTATTGCAAAAGCTGCGTGGGAACTTTCTCACACAGCAATGCCAAAAGTGAGACTAGGGACTATTTTGTTTACAGTGGCGGAGGATTACAGTGCGGAAGGATACCTACCTCCCATCATTGTATTCCTGGAGCCCCTAGAGAGCGGTCGCATCAGCTAATGCTGCTGTTCTCCATGGGAGATCGTCGTGGGACACTCGTGGATTTCTGCAGATCAGGGAGTATATTGGTTGTTTGTTATTTTAATATTTTGACACTGGCTTCAGGGATCAAAGTGACAAGTGATGGTGAGTATGTACTCTATGTTATATGTACTGTATGTCTATATGTATGTATTGTATGAATGTATGAAAGTATTGTATGTAGTATTTATGTAGTATGTATGTAGTATGTACGTTGTATGTATGTTGAAAGTATGTAGCATGTTGTATGTATGTAGTAAGTATGTAGTATGTATGTATGTATATTGTATGAATGTAGTATATACTGTATGTAGTATGTATGTATGTATGTTGTATGAATGTAGTATATATGTAGTATGTATGTAGTATGCATGTATGCATGCTGTATGAATGTACAGTAGTATATATGTAGTATGTATGTAGTATGTAGTATGCATGTATGTTGTATGAATGTAGTATATATGTAGTATGTATGTAGTATGCATGTATGTTGCATGAATGTAGTATATATGAATTATGTATGTAGTATGTATGTAGTATGAATGTAGTATATATGTAGTATGTATGTAGTATGTATGTATGTATGTTGTATGAAAGTAGTATATATGTAGTATGTATGCAGTATGTAGTATGTATGTATGTATGTTGCATGAATGTAGTATATATGTAGTATGTATGTATTATGTAGTATGTATGTATGCTGCATGTATGTAGTATGTATGTATGTATGTTGTATGAATGTAGTATGTATGTAGTATGTTTTATGAATGTAGTATATATGAAGTATGTATGTAGTATATGTAGTATGTATGTATGTTGTATGAATGTTGTATATATGTAGTATGTATGTAGTATGTTTTTTTTTTTTTACATTCAACACATTAGCCGGATGATGGAACTACAACTGTCCCATCATTGGCTAATGTGTCAATCACTGTCATTGTAGCAGGCATAGCCCGATGGGACTTGTAGTCCCATCGGACGATGCCTGCACACACACACAACCCCAGGCAGGCCCGAACAGACCCCCAGCAGCCGCACAGACCCCCGGCAGCCCGAACAGACCCACGGCAGGCCCACACAGACCCCCGGCAGCCCGAACAGACCCTGGCAGGCCCACACAGACCCTCAGCAGGCCGGCACAGACCCCCGGCAGGCCCGCACAGACCCCCGGCAGGCCCGCACAGACCCCCGAGAGGCCCATACAGACCCCGCCTGCACACACACACACACGCACAGTCTCCGCCCACGCACCGCCCACACTCTTCCCCCCTCTCGAACTGGATGTGCACTTAAAGAATGGGTTTATTTTCATTCTGATATTTGTGCTCCATTGACTTGCATGGGTTTCTGGTATTGGAATCGGCGATAGCCGATATTTTTGGGGTATCGGTCCGATTCAATCCGATCCGATATTTCCCGATATTGGAAGGTATCGCTCAACACTACCAAGGAATCAAACTTCAAAACCAGTTGTGAGCAAGAAAAAAAAATGCAACAGAAATATTACAATGTGCAGCAACTCCAAAACGGAAAAATATCAACCAACATATGAAGGCAGTGCGGACCAGGATACGTCCGAAATAAGCAACATTTGTGACCTTTTAGAAACTAAAAATGAAGTTGAAGTATTTGAAGAGTTTTTTTCCCATGATGTTATGGATATTATTTTGACCCAAAGCATGCTATATGCAAACCAAAAAAATAAACCCTCCTTTTCCATCAGCAATGAAGAATTACAAGTTTTCTTAGGCATATTATTACTGTCTTGATATCACTTTCTAACCCAAGAGGACATGTACTGGGACCAAGCTCAAGATGTGGGAGTTCCATTGGTGTACAAAGCAATGTCAAAGAACCGTTTTAGGGAAATTAAAAAATATATACACCTAAATGACAATTCTAAAATTGACAAGTCTGACAAGATGTACAAAGTTAGTTTATTCTTTGAAGTACTGGGGAAAGAATTCCTGAAATTTGGTGTATTCCACCAGGAACTTTCCTTAGATGAAATGATGGTCCGCTACTATGGCAAACACCCTACAAAAATGTACATGAGAGGTAAGCCAATAAAATTCAGCTACAAAATTTGGTGTCTGTGCAGTTCCAATGGCTTCCTCTACAAATTTGTGCCATACTGTGGTAAGTCTGACAAAGAGGAAGGATCGTTAGGCTTGAGAGTAATTTCACAAATTACAAATGTAATCCCTAATTCCCAGTCATTCAGTTACAAGTTATTTTTTGACAATTTCTTTACAAGTATTGATGCTCTGGTGATGCTTAAAAACAAAAACATCCAAGCTACTGGCACTATGAGAGAAAATCGCACAAAACAGTGTCCTCTTATGCCAAGCAAGGAGATTGAAAAACAAAAGGAAAGAGGATTTTGTGATTACCGGTTTGATAAAGCAAATAACATTCTTGTGGTGAAATGGAAAGATAATAAGGTTGTCACGTTTGGCACGAACTTCAACACAATAGAGCCTTTGTCAACAGCTCGTAGGTACTCTCAAAAACAGAAAAAACATGACCATATCTCAATGTCATTGATGGTTCAGGAATATAATTCCCACATGGGGGGAGTTGATTTATTGGCCAAACAAATCTCCCTGTACCGTGTCAGAATCCGTTCCAAAAAGTGGTGGTGGCCCCTTTTCACTCAAATGATAGACATTGCCATTGTCAACACCTGGAGGGCATATCAAAAGGCAAATCCAGAAGAAAGTGTGCCACTGCTAAGTGTAAGGAGGAGGATTGCATTGGCCTATCTAAGCAAAAGAACACAATCAACCCCAAAGCGATGTGGACCTCAACGGAGTAAACTATTAGGTGGCCGAGTTAGTGATGACGTCAGATTTGATCCTGATAATCATTTGATAGAGCCAATTGCTACACAAAGAAGGTGTGCTTTATGTAAGAAAAAAACAACCAGAATTTGCAAACGGTGTGATGTTCCCCTTCATGCTAAGTGTTATGCTGTATTCCATGCCCCTAACTGAGTTATTTGCAGAATTTGCATAATAGTTTGTAAGCAAAAAATGCAAAAAAAGCTGAATAACTTCTATCTTTTCTGAGTTTTTGCTATCACTTTCTGCCAATGTCCCAAAATTGGGACGCCCTTTTCGGAAAAATCCGTACTTGTAAAAGTTTGGCAAATTATGTTTCTGATTCATTAGGACCCAAATCATTAAAAATCTGTCATTTAAAAATAATGAAAATTGCTAATTTGGCAAGTAATGGGTTAAAGATCTGTATGCATGACACATGCGGATCTATGTAGATCATACGCTGCGCACCGAAACGCAAATGTGAAACCAGCCTTATTGCTTGAGATTGAAGGGGGATTCTGCTCTTCTGGCACCTAGGGACTCTGTATATGATACTATGATAATTTGTACTCAAAGAGTTAACTAGTGCTCCTTCCCTCCCAAGTGTTGCCATGTGACTAAGAAGTCCAATACTGCCACATAAGAGGTATTGCCACATTCAGCAGAAATTGTGTGACAAATTTTTCTGCCAGTTTTACTCATTTCCTTGTGCGTGTAAAAATTTTAAACCTGGGGTAAAATAAAATTCTGAGGAAAAAAATGTAATCCTTTTTTCTTCACTGCTCAATGGAACAAAATTCTGTGACACACCTGTGGTGTCAATATGATGACTGCTCTCTTAGATAAATCCACTGAGAGAAATATAGTGGGTAAAACAGGGTCACTGTTTGGGGGGGGTTTCTGTTCTAGCACCTCAGTGGTTCTTCCAGTGGGACATGGCACCGGAAAAGCATAATAGGCTATTCTGCACTACAATATGAAGCTCTTTCCCTTCTGAGCTTTCCACCGTGCCTGAAAACTAGTTCCCAATTTTCAGCAGAAAATATACACTAAACATTGTGGTACATTTTTTCCTATTAACCCTTATAAGAATTAAAAACTTGGGGTTAAAACAACATTTTAATGTAAAAATGTAATTATTCTTTCTTCCCCGCCCAATTGTTTAAAATTCTGTGAGGCAAATATGAGGTCACCATTCTCAATGCACCACTGCATAAATTAATTGAGAGGTGTAGTTTGTAAAGTGAGATCACCAAAGGGGATTTGGCAGTTCGGCCACCTCAGGATCTCTGCCAATGTGACATGGTACCCTCACCATTCCAGCAAGATCTGAGCTTCAATATGACACCTCATTCCTTCTGAGCTTTGCCCTGTGCTTCAAAAGTTGTTTCTGACAACACATAGGGTATTAACATACTCAGGAGAAATTGCATAACAAATTGAATAGTCCATATTCTCTATTATCTCTTTTGAAAATTAAAAACTTAGGGCTAAAACAACATTTTAGGGGGAAAAAATGGTAATTTTCCACTAGCTCAGTTAATGTTATACAATTCTGTGAATTGCCTGAGGGTTTTAAATGCCCCCTACACCATCAGACGAATTCCTCAAGAGGTGTAGTTTCCAAAATCGGGTTAATTGTAGGGGTTTCTGCTGTTTTGGCATGTTAGGGGTTCTTCAAATGTAACATAGCATCTGCAATCTATTCCAGACAAAATTAAGCTTCAGAATTAAATTGGCACTCCTTTCCTTCCAAGCCCTATTGTGTTTACAAACAGTAGTTTTTCACCACATATGGGATATCGGTGTACTCAGGAGAAATCGTAAAACATAATTTAGGCTCCATTTTCTTCTAGTACTCTTGTAAAAAGGAACAATCTGGGACTAAAACAATTTTTGTGAGGGAATGTATTTTTAAAAATTACCAGGGTTCAACATTATAAAATTCTGTGAAGCACCTGTGGGTTAAAGGTGCACGCCACACCTCTACATAAGTTCCTTGAAGGATGTAGATTTCAAAATGGGGTCAACCATGGAAGGGGGTTGAACTTTTTAGGTACCTCAGGCCATCTGCAAATGTGATATGGCACTCTGCTGGCAGCGGACTATTCAGGATACTCTCCAAGAGTGTGACAACAGAGCTTCTTTATTCAGAAACCAACAGGAACAATCTATAATAATAAATGCGCTAAGCAGCTTCCGTCCGGTTGTAACGCAGCTTCTGTCCGGTTGTAACTTGGTGACGTCACATCCAGACAGAAGCTGCCTTTGGCAGTAGCACTGTGCCTCTTCTGCCCCCCGCACACTCCCCGACACCATATACCTTCCTAACACACACCTTCCTCACCATGCCAGCCGTCACCACACACCTTTTGCCATGTTAACCCTCAACACACACCTCCTCAACACACACACCTCCTCAACACACACTCCTCTCACCTTTCACCATCTCCACTCACGTCCCCCCCTCTTTCACTCCATATACGACCCTTTCTCTCACTCCGTCTCTCATACTCACGCCGTCATCGCCGCTGCTCCACGATCGCCGTCGGCATCGGCACGATCCCCGATATCTTCTTCCGTCGGCACCATCCTGGATCCAGACGTCGTCCACGCCGGCGACATGTTCTTGCGGCGATGCCATCTTGGATCCGCGAAATCCCGCGATACTCCAGATTTCACCGATCCAAGATGGCGTCGCTGCAAGAACATGTCGCCGGCGTGGACGACGTCGGGATCCAAGATGGTGTCGGCGAAATCTCACGAGATTTTGCCGACGCCATCTTGGATACCACGGAATTTCATAATTTTTCTCACGCCGACTTGCTGTGTGGACGTGTTGCCTTGCTCCTCTGCCTGTTCACTGCTGGTGTCTAATTACAGGGCCAATTTGCCTCTACCACTTCATAACTACTGCTGGGCAATTACAGGGCCAATTTGCCTCTACCACTTCATAACTACTGCTGGGCAATTACAGGGCCAATTTTGCCTAGACTAGGAGGACTCCAGTTTCTTCAAACGATAAGCATAACTACAGGAGGACCCCAGTTTTAGTCTTCTGCATAATTACACCAGTTAATAAGTCATTTATCTCACGCCATTTATATGCCCTGTTTTGCGGTAGCCCACTTCTATAAGAAGACTATAAGCACTATAAGTATCTGTTTACACTGCAATACTCCAGGACGCCTTCTTCACTGCCAGATAACTGCCAAATAGACTCCTTTACCTGTTCCAACATGAGTCATACCAAAAAGTATGCCAATGCCAGTGAAAGGAAAGCAACTTTAGCACTACGTCAAAAACAACGCCGTGCTAATGAGACTCCTGAGGAAAAACACCATCGCCTTGACAAGATTAAGGCTTATAAATGCTGTTGTCTCACACATGAATCCCCTAACTCTAAATCCATTAGATTGGCTGAAGAAGCCTCTGCACGCCGTCACCGCCGACAACAGACGGCTTCTTCCTCATCATTATTATTAGACTCACAACAGGATGCTTCCACATCAGCATGTGGAACAAGTTACTACCACACTTCATCCTATATGCCGTTCACTAACATAACTAATCAGCAATCTGTTTCTGCCCTATCAATACCACCATTAGTCAATACTGACGCACAGTATGGCAATGCCAGTGAAAGGAAAGCCGCTTTAGCACTACGTCAAAAACAACGCCGTGCTAATGAGACTCATGAGGAAAAACAGCATCGCCTTGCAAGATTAAGGCTTATAAATGCCGTCGTCTCACACACGAATCCCCTAACTCTAAATCCATTAGATTGGCTGAAGAAGCCTCTGCACGCAGACACCGCCGACAACAGACGGCTTCTTGCTCATCATTATTAGTGGACTCACAACAGGATGCTTCCACATCAGCATGTGGAACAAGTTACTACCACACTTCATCCTATATGCCATTCACTGACATAACTAATCAGCAATCTGTTTCTGCCCTATCAATACCACCATTAGTCAATACCGACACACAGTTTCTTCACATACAAGCTGCAACAGTAGGCCCACAGAAAGTGCATCCAAGACAAATATACGTTGGTCTCAAAACTAGGCGCAACCCCCCGTTTGGACATGCACTTCTACTACAACCTCACATTTTCACTAATGATGAAAATAGTATTACTGAACACAGCTGTGGTGACATGACCCATGTATGTGAGCATTTCCAAGCTTTGCATTTTGTAGCAGAGATACCTTCTGATAACAACTTTACGCTCTGCTGTCAGAAGGGTAAAGTCCATGTACCCATACTACAACATTCTGATGTCTTTACACGTTTGCTGAAAGGGCAAAGTGAATTTAGCAAAAATTTCATGGATAATATTTGAAGTATTAACAGTTCCTTTGCTTTTGCCTCCATGGGTGCAAATATTTCACCACTTCCTGGATATGGCCCATACTGTCTCCGCATACATGGCCAGATCTATCATAGAACTGGAACACTACATCCCTCAGATGACCAACAATGTGCATTTGCCCAACTTTACATTCTCGATACCGCTACCGCAAACGAACAACGCTTACGATGTAAAGAAAATCAAAAATGTCATCCTACATTGATGAACATTATTGCCCTTCAAATCCAAACTATTAATCCTTTTGTGGCAGCTTAGGCTCATATCCCATATGTGGGAGAAAACTACTGTGTAGGTACACGTCGGGGCTCGGAAGGGAAGTAGTGATGTTTTAGAATGCAGACTTTGATGGAATGTTCTGCGGGTGTCATGTCACATTTGGAGAGCCTCTGATGTGCCTAAACTGTTGAAACCCCCCACAAGTAACCCCATTTTGGAAACTAGACCCCCCAAGGAACTTATCTAGATGTGTGGCGAGCACTTTGAACTCCCAAGTGCTTCACAGAAGTTTATAACATAGGGCCATAAAAATAAAAAATCATAATTTTTTTCCACAAAAATGATATTTTTGCCCCAGTTTTTTATTTTCCCAAGGGTAACAGGAGAAATTGAACACCAAAATTGGTGTGCAATTTGTCCTGAGTAGGCTGATACCCCATATGTGGGGTAAACCACTGTTTGAGCGCATGGCAGAGCTTGGAAGGGAAGGAGCACCGTTTGACTTTTTCAACACAGAATTGGCTTTAATTGAGATCAGACTCCATGTTGCGTTTGGAGAGTACCTTATGTGCCTAAACAGTGGAAACCCCCAATTCTAACTCCAACCCTAACCCCAACACACCCCTAACCCTAATCTCAGCCCTAACCCTAACCCTAATGGGAAAATGGAAATAAATTTTTTAATTTTATTATTTTTCCCTAAGGGGGTGATAAAGGGGGGTTTGATTTACTATTTATAGTGGGCTTTCATGTTTGGCAGCTGTCACACGCTAAAAGACACTTTTTACTGTAAAAATAGTTTTTGCACCACCACATTTTGAGAGCTATAATATTTCCATATTTTGACCAACAGATTCATGTAAGATCTTATTTTTTGCGGGACGAGTTGACGATTTTATTGGTACCATTTTCGGGCATGTGACTTTTTTGATCGCTTTTTATTCCAATTTTTGGGATGCCAAATGAACAAAAACCAGCATTTCATGATTTTCTTTTGGGGGGTACATTTACACCGTTCTGCATGTGGTAAAATTGATAAAGCGGTTTTATTCTTCGGGTCAGTACGATTAAAGCGATACCTCATTTATGTCTTTTTTATGCTTTGGCGCTTTTATGCAATAAAAACAATTTTATATAAAAAATAATTATTTTTGCATCGCTTTATTCTGCTAGCTATAACCTTTTTATTTTTTGCTGATGACGCTGTGTGGAGGCTCGTTTTCTGTGGAACTAGAAGACATTTTCAGCGGTACCATGGTTATTTTTATACGTCTTTTTGATCACGCGTTATTGCACTTTTTGTTCGGCGATATGATGATAAAGCACAGCTTTTGCTTTGTTTTTATTTTTATTTTTTAAGGGGTTCACTAAAGGGGTTAACTAGTGGGACAGTTTTATAGGGCAGGTCTTGACGGACGCGGCGATACTAAATATGTGTACTTTATTGTTTGTTTATTTTTATTTCCAAAAAATGAATTTATTAGGGATTATTTTTTTTTTTAAATTTATTTAGTGATTTTTTTATAAATTATTTTTACACTTTTTTTTTTTTTTTTAACTTTGTCCCAGGGGGGGACATTGCTGTGAAGTGTCAGATAGCTGATCTGACACTTCACATAGCGCTGTGTCAGATCAGCGATCTGACAGGCACTGCACAGGCTTTCAGCAGGCACTGAGGAAGCCGCCTCCCTGCAGGCCATGGAAGGCCCCAACGGCCATATTGGATCCAGGGGCCTGCAGGGAAGGAGACCATCAGAGCAGCGCAGTGTGCCAGGGGTTAGCATGCCGGGGGCGGTCCGTGACCGCCCCTGACAAATAGTGCCAGGTGTCAGCTGTGATAATCAGCTGACACCCGACCGCGATCAGTGGTGCCCCCCTGGGGGCGCCGCTGATCACAATGACGTACTATCCCATCCCCGGTCATAGGGGCCTGGGCACCATGGATGGGATAGTACGTCAGATGTCAGAAAGGGGTTAAGGCCAGTGAAGAAATCCTTGTTATTTGTCATATGACTGTTTGCACCTGAATCTATACACCATATATGCTTTGCAGATGGGCCTGTACTGGCATTAAATACAGTTTCAACACATGCAGAATTTTCCTTTACGACTGTTTTAACCCTTTGATGACTGTTCGGCTTTTTAAGTTGACACATTCTTGCTTTCCAAATTCTGCTTTAAGGTGGCCTGGCTTTTTACAGACAAAACATTCGCGAGTTTCTGCTAGATTGCTCTTATATTTTGGGAAATCCTGTTTCTTTAATGCTGTTTCTGCTCTGGATTCATTACTGCTGCTTAATGTTAGGCTGTCGGAATGCACCAAATAATAAAAATGATAATGAGGTGTGTTCGCAGCCTGGGGTCCACCGTGCAGAGATGTAGAACTGCTGCTAGGTAATGGCAGACACTGACTGGCGGTATAGCAATTACACATGGGTTAACTTCACCTTTTGAACTAGAAGGCAAACCCTGTTGCTTCATAGGGCTGCAATACCACAGGATGAATGCTAGGGTTTGGTCACAGGAGCATACCCTAAAGGCACGGGGTTAGAGACCTTCTAGACCCCCTAGCATTCGGAACTGCAACTGCGGTGCCTGAGTAACCAAACTGAAGATAAAGCACTTAATGTGCATACAGCGCTGTTCAGGGGGACCCACTAACCACCCTAAGCTTTGGGCAGGAAAGCGCACCATTTTGCGCATGGCGCCGCTACTGGTGGATGCTGCTGTCAACGCAATAACAATTGAGCTTTGTGCTGGATGGCACAATATGGCGCTAAGTATGGTGCGGAGACTTGATAGCACAGTGGCTCAAGACAATGCCACTAGTAGGTGCTCACTCTTTACTCCAATTCCCTATGCACAAGCACAACCAGAGGGAGGGGATCATAATGAGTCAGTCGCAGATTCAATCATCCATCTTCACACACACAACTAACCATAAGAGTCTATACTAGCACATGGCCGCGAGGCCATGCGACTCTTTTATAGTGGCTGTGACGAACAGCACGGCCTGTGCCACCAATACGTCATGATCCCACCACTGACACGGGTTTGTCAGCGGACGGAGGGACGTGACACACTGCCGGCACACGGCTATCAGAGGCACAGTGGGGGCTTATCTTAGTTATCCCACCACTGGCACTATGTGACCAAAACACAGCAAGCTAATCTTGCTGTAACAATTTACCGCAGGGGGGTATTTTGGATGCCCCACCACTGCTAACAAACTTCCAAGAACTGCGCGGATTTATGTATATCCCACTTTCTCAGTTCCACTTTGGAACTCGCAGCTCTCCGGTGCCCCCCTTACCCTCAGGTCAGTCAGGGAACTGCACCTAGGATAATTAGTCGCCGGATGGGCTGCTTGTTGTGCACGGCCAATTAGACTACTGCAGTAAGGGAATTATCAATGCTGTGGCCTCATTCAGCAATATAAGACCCTTCTGGACTGCTAACTAGCCAAACCAACCTCACACACCACGCTGCCACCAGCTCCTGGTTTCTTCACTTAAGTTATAGACTTAAAGGAGGGGTTCGAAGCCAACCCAAACAGAAGCGTAATTATCTAAAAAAGGCGCATAGTTCAATTCTTAGAGCATGGAGACAGAGCTAATAGATTTTATCATTTATTCCCCAAAATGCGGGCAGTGATTACATAGATAAAGTTGTTATAAAGTTGAGACATTAAGTATGTACAATGCAGTATAAAACAAAAGGATTAAAAAACACAGAGATTAACACTTACATTTGCTTAGTTGGTATTAGGCATCCCATGTGGCTCGGGGGATGTGCCAGCAGCCAGACATCCCAAGACATCTACAGTCTTTCTAGCATCAGATCTCCAGCTTCAACTGACTGGAATTTGGTAGGGAATACCTTATAGCCTAGGGTCTGTGACCTCACGAAATGGGCGGTCTGGTGAGGTCCAACCCCCCTTTCTCTAAGTTATGATTTGGCTGCAAAACTTAGAATAACTATATCTAAATGGGAAAAGCCTGTACCAACACACATAGGGCATCATTGTTTGTGATTTATCGAATAGAATCCAGCAACACCAAGCATGCCATAATTAAGACACTCTATTTGGGAGCAATCCATATCGCAGTTTCTGGAGGGATTAGGATCATGAAAATTAGGGATTGGTAAGCTGGTTTCATTGCCTACGCAGTGATATGATTATTATATCTCTGAGGTGTATGGTTTTTGCAATATGACTTGCTTTAATGCTTCCCATATACTTGTATTCAGCCTTGTGGCCAGAACAAAGAGATCTTTTCCCTTTAGCTGTGCAGGGGAGGAGGAGGAGAAAGCTTCGAGAGGAAATGCCCGGTATCAGGTTTCAGATGCAGGCAGAGAGCTGTACACACACACAGCTGCTAAGGGCGGGGCAAAAGGGTGGCTGCAAAAGCTGAAAGGCTACTTTCTCATAGAATGAAAGATTCTAGAAGGTTACAGAAAACATCACACTTTATAGACATTTTACATTACAGCGGCATCCTTCCGGGACCTTCCCAGTGGACCAATCCAAGCAGGAACAGGACCTGTGCATGTGACCTCCGACCTCCAATGAGAGGTCATCCCACAGGCATGCTCAGTAGGCAAATGTCACATGTGCTTTTAATCCAGTTTTATTCGTGCTTATGCATGATTTGAGAGACCCCACCCCTCTCATGCACATAAGGAGCTGTCTTACACCACGTGCCCATACTAGAAAGCGCCTGTCTTAATCCTGCTCATTTAGACACTGTTCATATGTTCTGGTTTTAAATACATTAGATAGGGACTGCTTCAATACGGGTTACCTTGACGAGGTGGAGCAGCTTGGAATACATTTTTTTGCACAAAAAGTATCGACTAAAATACCCTGTATTTGTTGTTACCTTTTATCAGCACTTGCTGACTACTGTCATATGTCTTACTGCAAGGTATTTCTGCACATTTGTTATTCTGTGCTTTTTGTTTGTGTTTCGGACTGTGGGTGGTGTGAACATTGTCCAACAGACTTGTTCACATTTGTGCATGCCACATGTGCTTTTAATCCAGTTTTTTTCGTGCTTATGCATGATTTGAGAGACCCCACCCCTCTCTTGTGTGACATGCACATAAGGAGCTGTCTTACACCACGTGCCCATACTAGAAAATGCCTGTCTTAATCCTGCTCATTTAGACACTGTTCATATGTTCAGGTTTTAAATACATTAGATAGGGACTGTTTCAATACGGGTTACCTTGACGAGGTGGAGCAGCTTGGCATACATTTTTTTTGCAAAAAAACGTATCGACTAAATACCCTGTATTTGTTGTTACCTTTTATCAGCACTTGCTGACTACTGTCATATGTCTTACTGCAAGGTATTTCTGCACATTTGTTATTCTGTGCTTTTTGTTTGTGTTTCGGTCAGTGGGTGGTGTGAACATTGTCCAACAGACTTGTCCGCATTTCTGCTTGTCACATGTGCTTTTAATCCAGTTTTTTCATGCTTATGCATGATTTGAGAGACCCCACCCCTCTCTTGTGTGACATGCACATAAGGAGCTGTCTTACACCACGTGCCCATACTAGAAAGCGCCTGTCTTAATCCTGCTCATTTAGACACTGTTCATATGTTCAGGTTTTAAATACATTAGATAAGGACTGCTTCAATACGGGTTACCTTGACGAGGTGGAGCAGCTTGGCATACATTTTTTTGCAAAAAACGTATCGAGTAGAGTTGAGCGAAACGGGTCGAAAAAATTCAAAAGTCGCCGACTTTCGCCAAAGTCGGGTTTCATGAAACGGAACCCGACCTTAGCGTGAGGTCGGCCATGAGGTCGACGACTTTAGCGCCAAAGTCGCGTTTCAAAAGAGGCTTTAGCGCCCTTTTTCAGCCAGTCAGGAAGAACGGACACTGTGGGCAACATGATGACATAGGCAGCAGTCACCACCATCTTGGAGAAGGGCATGCAAGTGATTGGCTTGCTTTGTGGGGAGTCACAGGGGGTATAAAAGGGCGTGCACGCCGACCGCCATGTTACTCATGCTGATTTCAGAATAGGGAGAGCTGCTGCTGCTGCCGATTCTGTAGGGAGAGCGTTAGGAAGGCAAAAAGAAAAAAAAACTGCTTCTGCTGCTAGCGCTTTTCACTGTAGTTACTGTGCAGTGAAAGGTGAAGATTTTTGCTTCTGTGCAACAGCGCTGGTGGTGATTAGCCTGCCTTTTAAGGCTAGCTGCATTGCTGTGTGCACACTGGTGTTCAAACTGCTTTTTAAAAGCAATCCAAATTTTATTGTTTTGTCCTGGTGAGGTACTGAGCGTTCATTTTTTCACACACTGTACATCGGTGTACGCTCCTCACACAGTACCGTGTAATGGCTGCTATCACGGCAAAATTGAAGCTATCTACATGTGTGACTCTGTAAGGAAAAGCCGAGGAGTTTGTCCGTTCTTACAGACCTACACCTTATAGTATTGTCCGTTTTTCAAACAGTTTAGTATATCTGCTGTTTGATTACATTCAAAAATAGAGAGAGACAGTGTGTGTCAGTCCGTATACAAAAACACGGAGCTTGACAATTTTACATACACTGTACAGCGGTGTACGTGTATGCTCCTCTCACAGTACCGTGTAACGGCTGTTATCACAGCCAAATTGAAGCTATCTAAGTGTGTGACTCTGTAAGGAAAAGCCAAGGGGTTTGTCCGTTCTTACATACCTACACCTTGTAGTTTTGTCCATTTTTCAAACAGTTTAGTATATTTGCTGTTTGATTGCATTCAAAACTAGAGAGAGACAGCGTGTGTCAGTCCTTATACCAAAACATGGAGCTTGACAATTTTACATACACCGTACAGTGGTGTAGGTTATGCTCCTCTCACAGTACAGTGTAACGGCTGTTATCATGGCCAAATTGAAACTATCTAAGTGTGTGACTCTGAAAGGAAAAGCTGAGGAGTTTGTCCGTTCTTACAGACCTACACTCTAGGGAGATTCCAATTCTGCCCAATTCTATATACACCTTGTAGTTTGTCATACACTAGGCAATTTCTGCCTGTCACATTGCAGTGTAATATAACAAGGGCCTGACAGAATCCAAATGTGTCCTGAAGTCTAGAGAGATTCCAATTCTCCCCAGTCCTCTATACACCTTTCTTACACCATCCAGAATCTGCCTGTCACATTGCAGTGTAATATAAACAGGGCCAGACAGAATCCAACTGTGTCCTGAAGTCTAGAAAGACTCCAATTCTCCCCACTCCTCTATACACCTTTCTTACACCATCCATAATCTGCCTGTCACATTGCGGTGTAATATAAACAGGGCCTGACAGAGTCCAACTGTGTCCTGAAGTCTAGAGAGATTCAAATTCTCCCCAGTCCTCTATACACCTTTCTTACACCATCCAGAGTCTGCCTGTCACATTGCGGTGTAATATAAACAGGGCCTGCCAGAATCCAACTGTGTCCTGAAGTCTAGAGAGATTCAAATTCTCCCCACTCCTATATACACCATGTACCTTGTTTTACAGTACCATATAGTTGGTGGTTTTTTGGGTACATTTTCCCCAAAAATTAGGAAGTGTGGTGGAAGAGTCTGTGGAAGTGGGCGGGGGTTGGCAGCTGGTAATGATGGTGTTGGTGGTGGATCTGCTGGTAGTAGCAAAAGCAAAATAGCACCTAAAGCAGGAGGTGTTGGGCCTGTGTCATCATCTGGCTCCACAAGGCCTCAAAGGCTCCCTTTTCTGAGAGTAGGTAAACCGCTTTTAAAGCCGGTGCTTCAAGAACAAGTTTTGGCTTACATTGCTGACTCAGCCTCCAGCTCTATCGCCTCCTCTTCTGAAGTTTTAAAAAATAAAAGCACTGAGTCGTCATTGGAGGCTCATGGTCATGAACCACACCTTTCTTGTGTCCTTCACCCCAATCAAAATTGAAGGATGCGGTAGGCCACACTACAGATTACTCGATGGAGCTGTTTTCACATACCATGTATAGGGTATCAAGTCAAATCGTGAATTACCCAGGCCAAGATGAATCTGACATGGAGTGTACTGATGTACAGCCACTGATAGATGATTCTGCTGGTACATTCACTCAGAGCACTACATTGTCCTCGCAGTGTACTGAGGCAGAATCTGACCCTGATGAAACTCAGGTGCCCCTTCCCGCATACTATACCACCATACAAGGTGACACAGAGGAAGGTGCACATGACATTGAAGAGGAGGTAATGGATGACCCAGTTGTTGACCCAGATTGGCATCCATTGGGGGAAGAGGGTACCACTGCCAATAGCTCAGAAGAGGAGGAGGAGCATCTGCAGCGGGCATCGACATCACAACAGCTGTTATCTGGCAGGCCCGGAGCAGTCCAAAAACAGGTTACAAAAACCAAAAGAGTTGCAGGACAGCTTGGCCAGACGGTCAAAATAGCACAGCGTGCAAGGCCTCAAAATGTCTTCCATAGTAGGAAGAGTGCAGTGTGTCACTTTTTTTAACAAAATCCTAATGATCACGCAAAGGATATCTGTAAAAAGTGCGCAAAGACCTTTAGCCAAGGGAAAAATCTGAGAAATTTGAATACCAGTTGCATGCTAAGACATTTAACCACCATGCACTTGCAAGCAAGCGTGGACGGACTACTAAAACTCACATACCACATGTGCAACTGCTCCCAAAGAAGGTAGTCAGCAACACTACATTGTTTCCCCCACTGTAAGCCCACCGGTTAGCACACCACCAGCAGCAAATGTTGAGTGGTCGTCGCAAGGGCAAATCAGTCAGGGAATCACATTGTTATTGCAACGAAAGACTGAATCTAGGCCATCAAAAAGAACACCAACTCCATCACCATCATCAACCCTCTCTCAGTCCGCCATGTCCACCGCTAGTTCGACCATATACAGCTCTCAAGTCCAGCTCACCCTACCAGAGACTATGAGTAGGACAAGAAAGTACTCATCCTCTCATCCGCTTACACTGGGTTTGAACGCCCACATTGCCAAACTAATCTCGTTAGAGATGATGCCCTATCGGTTGGTTGAAAGCGCGACTTTCCGCGAACTCATGGCCTACGCAGTACCACGCTATGACCTACCCAGTCGCCACTTCTTTTCTCGCAAAGCCATCCCAGCCCTCCACCTTCATGTGAAAGGCCGCATTGTACATGTACTCAAGCAATCAGTGAGTGGAAAGGTGCACCTCACAACTGATGCATGGTCCAGTAGGCATGACCAGGGCCGTTACACGTCCATTACTGCGCACTGGGTTAATGTGGTGGATGCAGGGTCCACAGGGGACAGCGGTGGTGGGACAGTGCTGCCTAGCCCACGGTATAGGAAACAGTTGGCTGTAGGCGTTCAACCCTCCTCCTCCTCCAGAAGCGAAAGCTCGTCCACAAAACGCAGTCGCACGAGCACTCCATCCGCAGCTGCCACTGTTGCACATGAGGTGTCCCCCTATCGATCAGCTAGTGGAAAGCATCAGCAGGCTGTGTTGAAGATGATGTGTTTGGGCGACAGACACACCGTGGAGATACTGGCCGACTACTTTCAGCGACAAACTGAGTCATGGCTGGGCAGTCTACATCTTGAGGCAGGCAAGGTAGTTAGTGATAGCGGCCGGAATTTTGTGGCAGCTATAGCCCTTTCAAAACTCAGACACATACCTTGCTTGGCTCACACCTTGAACCTGGTGGTGCAGTGCTTCCTCAATAATTATCTGGAGTTAACAGGCCTGCTCCAGAAGGTCCGAAGACTGTGCTCGCTCATCTGCTGGTCGCCGGTACACTCTAGTCGTATGCAGAAGCTGCAGCGATTGCTCCACCTTCCCAAGCACCACCTAATTATCGACATTGCAACAAGGTGGAACTCCACCCTGCACATGGTTGAGCGGCTGTGCGAACAGAGGCAGGCCATAATGCATTTGTGGGAGGATACACGGGCAGGCACTTTGAAAGCAGACATGGAGTTGATAGATGTGCAGTGGTCGAAGCTGAATGACCTCTGTAAAGTCCTTCAGTGTTTTGAGGAATGCACACACTGGTAAGCGCAGACGACGCCATCATAAGCATGAGCCTCCCACTTATGCGTCTGCTCATGCAAACTTTGACGCACATTAAGGAGCAGGCGTCTGCAGCCGAGGATGATGAGGAAGAGGAGGAGGGAAGCCTTGATGACAGTCAGCCATTGTCTGCTCTGGGAACTCTCCTGGACGAGGTGGAGGAAGAAGAGGAAGAGGAGGAGGAGGATGATGATGGGGATGATTATTTAGGGGACGAGGATGCTTCTTGTGGGGCAAGAGAAAATGTTGGCGTGGCAAGGTCAGGTACAGGGTTTGTGCGTGACTGGAGGGATGAGGATTAGCCTGAAAGTACTCCTCCACGCAGCATTCGCAGTACATCATTGACACCGGGAACAATGGCCCACATGTCAGATTATGCCTTGCGGAGCCTAAAAAGAGACCCCCGCATTGCCAAAATGATGAACGATGACGACTACTGGTTGGCCAGCATCCTGGATCCACGCTGTAAAGGCAAATTCCAAAACATCATGCCACAGGAGAACCTTGACCTAATATTGGCTAATAAACAAGCAACTCTGGTAAACCGGTTGGTTGAGGCATTCCCAGCACACAGCAGCGGTGATGGTTCTCACACGAGCCGTAGGGGCCGGAGGCAACTTGGAAGAGGTGTTGGTGGTGCACACATCAGAAGTGGCGTTGGAAACAGGGGTTTCTGATACAGTGCCATATATCTGATGTTATTTTGTGTCTATTTTGTGCTAAATTTTGAAGTTTGGTGGAAGAGGCCGCGGACGTGGGCGTGGGGAGGCCAGCTGGTGCTGATGGTGGTGGTGCATCTGCTGGTAGTGGCAAAAGCACAATAGCAGCTAAAGCAGGAGATGTTGAGCCTGCATCATGGTCTGGCTCCAGAACGCCTGGAAGGCAACCTTTTCTGGGAGTAGGTTAACCGCTTTTAAAGCCGGAGCATGAGGAACTGGTTTTGGACTACATTGCCAAAACAGACTCCAGCAAATATGCCCTCCACTTCTGAAGTTTCAAAAAATGCAAGCACTGAGTCGTCAAGTGCTGGCTCCTGGTCAGGAAGAAACCCTTTCCTTGTGTCCTGCACCCCTACCCAAAGTGAATGATGCAGCAGGCCACGCTTCCCATTAGTCCATGTAGCTCTTTCTATCATACTATGCCTGGGTTATCAAGTCAAATCGTGA